>NC_089322.1:20620534-20920534 GCF_036669915.1 Pocillopora verrucosa
TACCGTGAATAAACAAATCAACTGCCCACACAAAAATAAGTACCAAGATTCCGAAGCCGAGAAGAAACTCGTTTCGAAAGCAAAATAATGGTGTGAGCAAAACGAGAACAATAAACCGTCCCTTTCGTGTGAGTTGGTAACCCCTCGTCAGGGCAAATTCTATTTCGATCCATCCAAACAAAAGAGGCCATTGAAAGCAACCTGACCTACAGACGTCGTGATCAAACAGGCTGAAAGATTGTATCAAAGAAATAAATTTTCTCAGCGTCTCAAGCATTCGCTCTCAAGAAAATTTCTGATCGAGAAAACAAAATTGCTATCTTAAAAAATCTTCATGAAGGAAAGTTGATCTACGACAGTTGGATACTAGTTTCTTTAAAGGCTTGGCGGCATTCCCGTTATTACGTAACTCTATGAATACACCCAAAATGTCAGACTTACCGGTTTCGGCAAACTTTTCCATTTTGGCCATAAGCTTTTGCGAGGCATCGTCTATAATCGGCACAATCTCTTTCAGTTTGCTCGCTGTAAACGTTGGAGCCACTGTAGTGCGAATGCGCTTCCATTTGCCGTTCTCCGCTTGGAACAGTCCTGAATCCAATGGAGGATTCGGTTTAATGAAGGTAGGTCGATTTGGGAACTTATAAAAGTCCTTGACCAAAATTTGCTTGACAATTTCAGGATCGCTTACAACAATAACTGGTGTGCGACCAAAACACATCGTATGTACTCGTCCGTACTTGCGGAAATAGTTTAAGAACATCTTATGTATACCTCCATATTTAAAGATATCGAGGAGGTTGCCTATCCATGGCCATACTTTTGGGCCCCGCAAAGGAGAGCCACCAAGAATCGAATTATAACGACTGAGACCTTGCCAGTAGATGAACGTCAGAACGCTTAAGATTACCGCCAACCAGGTGTAACTGTTAGAGCTTTCAACGGCAGCCATGATTAAGGGTGTTCTCTCTCTCTCTCTCTTCGTCAAAGCAAAATGTATCGGTACCACGTGTGAACCTCTAATTTCAGATGATTTTGACAATTGCTTTGAACACTGTAGGCATTGCTTTGAGTCCTTGTTTCTATTGTTCTTTTGTTCACATCGCCAATCATGACAACCAATAATATGAAGTCAGCCGCAATTAGGCGCGTGACAATATGATAACGTTACAGCTGTTCCACGGCTCAGTGGGCGAACACTTGGACTCTTCCACCCATTTGCCTTCACAGTGACCTCCCCCAGTAGAAAGTTTTTTTGTAGATCGTTACGTACCCTTCCTTATTGCGAGAATAATCCTTTACCTTCTTTGTTTTATTGCTCAATGAAAAGGGCTTCCAATGAACTTGTGTCACTCTCTGCCCTCCGAGTCGGATCCGGTTTATTTGATCCATATAATATTATGACTATCTCACCTCTTCGCGCCAAATCCTCTGGACCTTTGATCAAGTAAAACTTTGTTGACGATTTTAATTCGTAGCCGCGAATAATTCTCTTGACATTTTCAAAATCATAGATATATCTGTAATTTTTGGAGAAGATAAAATCGAAAGTCCCCACCTTTTTTTTTTAACGGCGAGTTAGTTACGACGGAGGTCATCGTATCGAGATATGAAAGAAACTCAATATTTAGCATTACAACTTCCGGAACGTTCCTATCGTTACGAACTTTCGTAACGCAACACCAATGCGCGTGACCTTCTTTTGGTCGATGTTAACTTTACGCGACCGTTGTTCGAAATGTGTTCTTTGGCGAGACGCATAACTCTTAAAATGCCTGTCTTCACCCAAGAGTATAAACATGTAAAGATTAACCATCAGAGAAAGCAGACACAAAGCTCGAAAAAAGGAGCTACCCAGCGTGGCTACCCAGCTCGTTTACAATTGAAACGTTTTGTTTCCTTGTAGCCCAAGATTTGCGTCAGGAAAATGCTACACTCACCGAAAATAGCATGAAACTGCATTTTGCTGAAGATTTATTTGTAGAACTTTCTATTGTCAGAATGATCGTTACACATGACTCCTAAAAATAATATACAACACGGCACCAGTTTTTTCTCGGCTACATTCGATCAACAAGCGTTCTCATAGGTCTTTTTCAATTTGTGAAACCGTCTATGTGGGGGTAGTGGTAAGGGGGGTATGAATACCTAAAGCTTCTCCCTCTCCACCCCAAGGTGGTGACTAGTTACAAGACACGTTTGGTTGGTACCTCACTGTACTCAATTAACCAGTTTCTTGTATCAACTGAAACCAATGAATATTCGAAAATTGTTAGAGCGAGATGCTATACAAAGCACAAATTGACTGTATTCTCCTAAAAAGCCTGACATATCTAAAGAAATAAATTAAAATATACCGCGAAAAAAATGCTGACCAGCAAAGCTCTAAAGTGTTTCGCATTACCAGAAAAACACCATTGTTTTTAAAGTCAAATAATCGTCAAGAAGCCATCTTTAAACGAGAGAAACAGATGGATATAGTTTTTTCTCCTGCGTCTTTTCGGATTCTTCCAGCACGTAGTAAAAAGGTGATTGATTCTCTGTTTCATCAATGGCTTCTCCGAATGCGCTGTCGCTGTCGCCACAGTCAGAATCCACGACAAACTCTAAACCGCTGAGTCTGCCTTCAGACGAGTCGTCATGTATGTCTTCATGAGGAGTATCAGACTCGAAGAGCATGTTTTCATTTTTTTCAATGATATCAAGTTCACCTCCTTGATCTTCAACATAAGAGTCACCTTTATGAAGTGAATCTGTACCGTGAACTTTTTGGTCCTCCCCGTCATAAAATTGTAACGACGATAACGACAACATTGATGAAGAACATGCAGTTATCTCGGTCGCATTGGCCATTTCTTTCCTCTGTAGCGACGGAGACGGAAGTGATGGACACGTAACTGTCAAATCCGCTGTTTTTGTCTCGTCGCGAGAACATTTCTCCTCAGGCTCTTTCTGTATCTTTTCCCGCACGGTTGCATAATCACATGGCGCATTTGAAGGCGCTGCAGAAGACTTACTGTCATTTGATGACGGGAATGATATTCTTCTTGTCATCATAAAGTCTTCTTGATGCGAAGTTGCATTTCGAACACTGACTAAATTCTGGTATATGGAGTAGGAATACCGTCTTGGCCCTGGATTATTCTTGACGCTACGCAAGCTTTCGTATAAGTTGTAGCCAGGTTGATAGACAGTTGCATAAGGAGACACAACAGTGACTGAGGGGGGTCTTGAGGGGCTAAGGGTTGACACTTGCACCAAAACGAGGCCCCTATCGTGACCCCGTTCATACGTGGGATTTGCTGCAAAGGACATAAAGATAGATTATAATGATTTGGCTATAGACAGCGTTGACGTGAGAGACTTCAGAGCCTTAAAACACATTTTGAAATCAGTGAGTGATTTTACTTTAAACAATATACTGATTCACTTTATCTTTGATTTGTTTTGATTGTGGCAAGGTAACAATTATGTGATCATCAAAAGACAAAATAAAAGTCTTAATACTTATGTTGGATCGCATCGTGAACAATTTTTTCCCAACCGGTTGTAACGCAAAGCTCTTCATTTTTTTTGCCTTAAAATTACTCATCCGAATAATTATCTTTTAGGTCCACTTTAAATTGTCTAATGAGTAACAATGTTAAGAACTTAAAATTCAAAATACGTTTTATACATACCTACGCTTTTTCTTGATCTATGCCATTTCCTTCTGAAACCGAAATAAAAATGGAACAAAAATGAGGGAGGAGACCCTGAGGAAAACTGAACAGATACCTATAACAACTAACGCTCGTGTTTAACAGTCAAAACAAAAATTTAAATAAATTTAATTTCTGCAGTAAACCCACCAACAACAACGCAGTTGCTCTAAAAATTGTCCTCGCTAAATCTGAAAGTCGATATCAAATTTATTTTCTATTTTGATAATCAACGAAGCTTTCACAAGTTCAACTATGGGGGAGGGGAGGGGGCTTTGTTCCCAATGGAGCAAGCGACCTAATTGAGTGATAGCCTCCAAGCTAGCGGAGATCATTGGATCATAAATGAAACTCTAGCAGAAATGCACTAATAGCATTTAGGAGTGAGTTAACTTACTGGTGATTCGATCTGCCGTAGAGTACAAATCCAGTCAGACACAGAAGAACTACGAGAAGGCTGGTGACCCCAGCGCATAACAAGATCATATACCGCAGATTCGGTGAATCATTGACCGAGTTCATCTCAGCTTCCGTCGTGACGAGGTCTGTAACTGAAGACTGACTTACATAACTTTGCTGTGTTGTTGCTAATTGAATTATCGTAATAGTTAAGTTTCTCGTGATTTCTTTCGACGGAGTTAAGTTTGTTTGATGTGGTTGCAGCGACCCTATAGGGAAAAAAAGATAAAGCATTTAGAGCACTCAACTTAGAACTTTTTGCGTTTTCCTGAGGGAAAGCCCCGTCAGAAAATTTGAATGTTTCAGTTTGATAGTTAACAAAGCTATCGTTGGTTCAGCCATGGAGGGTGTTGTTCTCAATGAAGAATGTGAGTAAACAATTACACACACAGCACTTCATTATTTACATCGCTCTGTCATTAAATCTGTACTTACATATGCGCGAACCGCCAACTTTGAAGAGTACGCAGGAGTTGACTTGTTCAGGAGGAGGAAACCCTCTCAATCTAACATCCAGGCTCGACCTGGCGAGGCAAGTGGCTTGAAATGACAGAATGAGCCCGCTGTATCTTGAGACATTAGAGATCAGCTGTGAAAATAAATGAAAAGGAACCAAATCAATAATAAGATGCAATGTGGGTTACATTAATTTTCGCTAAATTAGTAAAAAGAGACATTGGTATTCTTTTTTGGTCTTCAACCAAATTTAGCGATATCAATCGTATCGTTATTGACTAACCAATCGTACTGCAGACAAGTCGATGTTAATTTATGCACCTACTCACGATGGTTCGAGTTGGTGCATGAATACTTCGAGTGGGTTTATCGTTAACCACAAGTTTTTAAGTCTCGGCGAAATCATGAGCACGTGGAAATTTAGGCAAGCCTTCTTCCTCATCTTGGTTTTACTGTATCAATCGTTGGGGGAGTACTTGTGATAGGAAGGGTTTTTTTTCTGTCCGACAGAGCACCTTAAATTGTTCGTTTTTAACCTACTTGAAAATAACTGCTGCAAGTATGCGACCTTTTGTAGGCAACAGGGATAGCACACTCAATGCCAATGTTACCCGTTCTGATCTCAACGATGTCTGGGTTCTAAATTAATTACCTACCATATCAAAAATGTTTTCCAAAGATAACGTATTGTCCTCAATACTTGCTAAATCTCCTCTTGGATTCAATCTCCACAGTTCCCTCCATCGTCCGGCCTTACTGTACGACAAGATCCTGGGGTTAACTTTACAACTGGAGAGCTCTTGAGTGGGTTCCTTTGTACATAATGAATAGCTTCCGGCGTTAGAGATGTTGGTGGATAACGTTGAGATGAACGACTCGTGGCAGCTGGGAGGATGATGACCATTTTCAACGCCCAGATGAAACTTGCAAACTACAAAGGGAAATGAAACATGTGTCATCTCATCTCCCCCTGAATAGCCCGTGTTCCAGGCCTTCATTCAGTAATACGAAGCGCGATATTTGTGGAGAGGTGAAAAAGACGAGAGAGATCTGGGTCGAGTAACCCGACCCAGACCTCTCGTTCAAACCCCAGACTAAACAAAGCAATTTATGGACACCACACAGGGTTTGGAGGACTTCCGCTTTCGTCTTAAAGTTGTTTGCAGAGAAGAACGAATCACCGACAAAAGAATCCTATTATAATGGGACTTGACCAACGTTGTATTGAAACACAACATGTCTTTCGTTGATGATGAAATAAATAAACATGAAGATAAAATATTGATTAGAAAACTATGTTTCATTGCTTTTCATCCAGCCAGCAGCAAGATGCGCAAAATAAATAAATAAATAATAATGATAATGGTAACTCATTTCGGGAATTCCTTAGGCAGAGGGGACGATGAAAGAAGGCCGCCGATTAACGCGACATCAAGGATCTGAACTTTAAGGTCGTTCACTGTTTTCCTTTCATTCCTGTAAGCTTCGAAACCACCGAGATTTAACCTTCTTTTTCGGTTGCTGTTTTAGATACATGTGGATTAAAATTTCGTGGATAACATTAAAATTATATTTTTTAAGGCAGGATATAAACTATGTCCTATTCTGTGATAAGGTAAACTCGCTTTAAGCAGGTAAATATAGTCGTGACATTGTTACACATTGGCCGGAAATGGCGTCATCGAATAAGAGATAGATTTGTGGTTTCGCTGCGTCTATATTGTATTCATGTAGGGAGGTATGGCGGAGAATCCTCTAAAATCGTAGAGAAAAGATGTAATGCTACTAAATTAAAACTTAATTAAGACTGCATTGGCCAAGTAATGGAAAATTCTTACAGCAGAGGTTCGTAATACTGCCTACCTGACTTCGACCATCTGTGAAAATGCCGCGTGACATTCCTGTTGTTCACGCATTTTCCCTTCTGCCGTAGAAATGTTGGTTTTGAAGAAATACAACGGCAATGAACTTTCTCTTTAAAATCCAAACATGATATAGTATTCTGAACGCTGATCGCACCACGTTCGACGCAAAATTCCTCTACTGTCTTTGACTCCGTACAGAAACCTTTCCCATCATCGTTCAAGACTTCAAATTCGTCCACACCGCTTGAAAGTCGATTCACTTGAATTCTTTGTGCTTCGGCTGGATTGTCCGCAGAAAACGAGTAAATAAAGATGAAAAGAAGATAGCTTAAATTCATGGCAGCTATACACGGGATAAAGACACAAAGTAGGCTTTAACGATGACGCCGAAAACACAATGATCGTTGATGGAAAACCGCAAGGGAATCGAGTTTCCCGCAGGGGGAAGTGCCCACAGGTGTGCGTGTGTGGACAGGGGTGTGTCGGCGGAATCTCTAAATCCCTTTGGTTGAACCACGACAGCGTTCTCTAGATTAGATTTTGCTTTACACACAATGTCCTCACAACTTTCTGAGAAGCAGACATTAATCAAATATAGTGAGATTTCTATGGTCTTTGACGAACGACAGATGGTCACCCATTTTAACAGCGGGGTTTGACGTAGCGATATGACTCAAACGCTTTCCGAACGTGACCTTTGGCAGAAATGAGTAATAAGATTCGATTATCGTGCCAGTTTTAGGGTGTGCGTAGGCGTAGGGAGGATTTTTGCAGGGTTCTCAGCCGGATTTGATGAGATTAATAAATTTACCAAGTTTTTCCAGCAGGATTATGTTGTAAGCTTACCAAACCGTGAGTATCGCGAGTGTTTTGTCACCTTCCCCTCCCCACATAGTCTACTGTTAGTTTGTCACCTGAGACATTGTGCCAGTTACGCCAGCATTTTGGCTCACCGAGAAACAATGAAAAAAAGGGAACGAGCAAAAGGCGAAGTTAAAAGAAACCCCGGAAATCTTTTCCCGCACAGTCATCTTTCTTCCATCCCGGGAAAATGTCTTCTTCAGGCTCCCTCCCTCCTAGTACCAAAGTTGACTCACCACAGGCAGACCATACTATGTGTCCGTGGTCAATAATCAGCCTTGTCAATAATTTTTGACATGAGACGATCAAATTTATGAGGGTTACGATTAAAGCTTTGAAAATTGCATATCTAAATTACATCTCGGTCCGAATATCTCAATAAAGTTAAATGAAATGTTATTCGAGCAGACGCATTTGTAGTATTTTTTTTCGCCTTCATGGGTCGTTTGAAATACCACAAATGCGTCGATCAACATTTCATTTAACGTTATTGAGATATTCAGACCGAGATGGCAGGCCTGTCTGCTCCGTTGCTTACATTTATAAAAGCAAACACGATAAATGTCTATCGTGAATCACATTAGGAAAGGATTACCTGCCAGCAACCCTAAGATTATTTCCTTTATGCACAAGAGTATTTTCATTGAGGGGAAAACAAGATTAGGCATATCTGCTCATTATTTGTAACCAACCGAGAAACACCTAAGAACGAGGTTGAGATGTGAAAATCTCACGCATGGGGAAGATTTGCAACCCGCTTTTAGGCGAGAAATCCCACCGTTGACGTCGCCGCGCGGAACTTTGGAAGTGATACCCACGATTCGCGCCCCACACTCTCAGAGTTCCGCGCGGCGCGCCAACAAATTTATTTTGCTGAAACAGTCTTTTTGCTTTGCACGACGGAGGACAATTGTTTTTTGACAGAGTTTAATTCCGACTTTTGCATTAATGGTGATTCATCACAAACCGTCATTAAAAGCCTGTAAAAAAAGTGAACACTTAGTAACTAAGCTGGCAATCTTGGCGTTCTTAGTGCATAAGATCGGTCAGCTCGTCAAATGAAATGTTAAAATAACTGTAATGTTGACATAGCAATTTTAAATTTTGACATGTTATTTGAAGATGACGCTGGAAACCGCAAGTTAGGCGATAGATGCGTCGGTGAGCAAGTTGCATTTAAAGATTTTAAATTTGCGAAAGACGCAGTAACTGCAGCCATTCGGTAATAAATGTGCGTTTACAATAGCTCTTATTTTAAATTCATATTTATAATAAAAGGTGATCTCTAGTTAGAATTTTCCTCTAAAAGCCCTTGCCTAAGGCCTGTAAAAGGTTGTTACATGTGTTTTTAACAGCTTGTAGCCTGAAAGCCGAAGTTTTTGTTTAAACAAGCGAGCCCTAGTTTTTAATCTAGATCGTTCTTCTAGGTTTTATCTTACACGAATTGTTCACTTAGCTCCGATCAAACGAACATCCGACAACATCATTTATATTGCTTTTGGACGTGTAATGATATCATTGTCAAGCGATATGACAAGCAATCATATAGAACTTGCTAAAGCTTTTAGTTTGTTTCTCGGCGCAAAAAAAAAATCTCACATGGTGTTTCTGTATAACCTGAAATTGCATAAAAATGAAACAACAAAATTGGAAAATTAAATTACAATGTGAAAAAAAAATGCTAAATGAATGCGTTACGATGATTCTTTTTTGAAGAAAGACAAAAACGTTATGCGGAAGTCAAGCAAAGAGAACACGTGATATATCACAATGAAGAAAATACATGTAGGCCACACAAACATCATCTAAGACTTGAATTTCATCACCAGCTTTCATCTACCGCGTGGGGGAGGGGAGAAGGTGGACGATTTCGAGGATCACATAGTTTTCAGGGGAACGTACGAAGGGGGAAAAGTTGTCGCTGACAGAATATACCACAGGGGTACTGAAGAACATTGACTGCAAATGAGGCGGGATCGTTGCAATTCTACAAAGCCTTTTGGAAGGATCAGGTAGATTTTGTTATGACACGACCAAAATTCTCCGACCCCCGACCCCCCCTCCCACGAGATAAATAATGACTAGTCCTAAAGCATGTTTCAACGCGTGCACTAGAGCCTTTTTTGTTTTCGTCGTCTTTTCACAATGCTTTAGAAGTGTCTTTAGCGTTTTCTTGCATCCTACTTGTAGTTAAGACTAATTCGTGCATTTCCGTGTATTCAGCTGTTGGATTTGTGGATGAAACCATCATCTACGACCAATTAACAGTTGTCGCATTTACATGCGAGATAAAATTTCATATGGTAAACAGGAGATTTCCTACCTACGTTGTCATCGAAACCTTTCGCAATAGTTAGCGGAAAACCATCAATGAACTCTCACCCTACATTAGACCTAAAAGTAAAAACATGGACAAAAGCTACATACTTCTACGCCACGTAGTTAGTTGCTATGTGGGAGTTTGAAGCTTGCGCAGCTATCAGGCATCTTAAGCTGTCAAGGCGGCAACACCGAAGGAGACATCGACCAAAATATGACTTCATATCTTGAATTGGAATTCTGCGAATGTCTGGATGTGTTTACCGTCTTTTAACGGCGTCACACTTCAACTTCAGCAAACTGTATGTGAGCAGGGTTGAGGTTCACTGAAATGGAAACTTGCCATCGTGGCTTCCACTTTCAGAACTCACAACTTTTGGCGATTTCACGCCTTCCTCTGTTTTGCAATGGAAGGCAAAGAAATGTACAAAGTTTCAAAACGCTCGCGCTGCGCTATCGTTCCGCCCAGTACATCTTTTGTTTTGCCACGTCCTCGTTGCCGTCGTGTCATAGGCACTTAAAAGTCCCTTCAAATATCGAAAGACGCCCAGGTTGAATACCTTTTTCTTGTTATTTATAACACATCTGCGCTTAACATGAAAAAGAGGAGAGAGCGCATTCTGATGTTACCTGAAACACGTAAAGAGCTTTGTTAACGCCGGCTATATCATCGCACATGCTTTGTAGGCATCGCCTAAGATTTCTTAAAATAACAGAGTATCCCAGCCACGAGACACGTAAGGACATCAAAATCAAATGGATTCTTGGCATCGTTCAAGATTTCTTAAAATAGCATATCATATCCCAACCCACAAGGCACTTGAGTAGATCAGAAGAAAAATATTTTGACAAAATACTTCGATGTACTGCAAGCAACAAAGCCCTGATGCACGTGTCTCCTTTTAAAATTAATTTAATGATGTTTGCAATTAAAATTATATCCTTCACATCTCCTACCAAGGAAAAAGGAAAAGTGTTTGTCAGCCACTTACTATTCAATGACAGGTCTATCGTCCCAATTTTCTGTATAAATTATGTCATACAAATGCTTTTTCTTTTACTAATGAATTCTCTATTAAAATTGAAAATTACAGAAGAAAAACAAGCTCAGGCGCTTTAATCATTTTTCAAGGTTAAAAATGTTGCTTCTGATGCTAATTTGGATTTTACCGATAAAATGACGCGATTCCTCAATTAATCACGCATCCAGTCAGTTTAAATGTATTCATTATGAACGATGTTTGCCCTCTGTGAAATTAAGTTTTGTTGGTGCAATCCGAAATCACGCATCTAAAGGCATCAGTTGGAAACCAATATCGGTGCCGTAAAACGAAGGTTTTGTCAAATTTTGGAGCCATCGAGTCTTTTACACCGTGGCAAGATAAAGATAACACATCCTCTTTCGACTTAAGCACGGATCCAGAAAAACCCGATATTGATCTATGATTGACCGGATCTAATCGTGATAGATGCCCTTTAAGTCAAGATGACACCTGCACCTGCGGTAGCCATACATTGTAGACACTATCAAGACATGATTGATTTAAATATTTTTTGGGTCGTTTGATCTTTCAAATTCCAAAAGCTTCTTTCCCTCTGGCAATTTGAGAATGAAAGAATAATAATTTTTTAAAAAATTAGTACGCTCAGAAGCACGACATTCGTTTTGTTGGATTGTTACCATTTGCTCGTGCAAGGAATTCAAAGGGTCGATGCCTCTTCAACACAGTGACATATCTGGGAGGGGAATAATTTAACGTGATTACTTCACGAAACGACGAGAAGCCATTAAGTTCATTCTCGGCCAATGAAAGAGTATTACTCCTTATTAGGAATGCAGCAAATTAAATGTACCTCAAACATTGTCGATTACTAATCAGTCGTCAAACATACGATTTTGAACAGAATGTTTTTATAGACTCACACTTCAAGTATTAATGTTCGTCCGCTCGACACTTGACGGAATAATCATCCACGATCGGATGTCAATACCTCCATAATTCCATATTTCATATTCATAATCTACTTCCCTTACGCTGACATTGCTGCAAGGAAGAAGAAGAAGGAAAAATAACCAAAACAAAAACGGCTGGACCGAAATGTCGCTGGCTTGAATCCGATTTCCGTAGTGCAATACGATTGCATATATTCACCTGCGTTGCATTGCGTTGCGTGGTCGGTGACGTTGTCGTGAGCGGATGGAAGCACAGTGAAATGGTACCTCTCGGAAGCATTGCGCGTCGCATTCAGCCATGACTGAAAACAGTAGTGATGGTTTTGTTCGCCCTTTGTGGCTCACTGATCCACGGATGGAAGGCCAAGAAGCGTTTTTCGAAGGCGTTCCAATGGTCGAACTCGAAGTAAAAACGATGACGGCGCCTGAACAAAATCGTCCAAGCGTTAGATCGTTATCACATAAAGTTAACGAGCCGAAAGAAACAAATGGCTTTATGGTTAACCATGAAAGTAAATTGGAAGAATCGTTGTTAAGGGCAGTTCAAGAGGAAAACCTCGAGGTTGTCGAGGTTCTTATCGATCACTATCTGCAGTTGTTTAATTTGGAAGAATTATACGATAATTCCGTGTCCTCTGAAGCGACGCAAACCAGAAAAACGCCGGTTAATTTTCTGCCGCTTGTGGTCGCCGCGCACTTAGGGAACTATAATGTTTTGAAATTGTTTATTTCTAAAGGTTTTAATTTGGAAAAACCTCACGATATACTCTGCGAGTGTGACCGCTGCCAAGAAGACTATTTTAGGCAGTCACAAAAAAGACTGGACATTTATAGAGCTATGGCGAATCCAATGTGGATCTCTTTAACAGGAACAGATCCATTTCTGACCGCTTTCAAACTCAGTAAGGATTTAAAATCATCCGCCAAGCAAGAAGATGAATTTGAAAAAGATTATCTGGCTCTGTCGCTTCAATGTGGCCAATTTGCTTTGGGACTTTTGGACGAATGTAAAACCTCTAAGGAACAGACCACCGTTTTAAATTTCCCCGGAAACGAGGCCTCGAAAGGAGAGTTCTGCGAGGAATCGTTGGGTTTAGTACATAGCGCTATTGCATACGGTCAAAAAGAGGTAGGTGCTACAGTATTGATGTAATCAAATTACCTCTAATCGAGAATGAGTATTTACGAAACAGGTACTTTATGGAGAAGACTGACGAAGCTATGTTTTTATTTCAATAAATCTCAATGTTTGCCAAGTCTGTTTTTATCTTGGCGATATTAAACCGGTTACTAGGAGGTGGGCATATGTCATCGCATTACCAAACGGCAACAAATTATATTTTCAGTACCAGAGCAGGTTTTGCACGTTTTTTGTTTTGTTTTGGATTTTTGATGCTGAATCCAACTTTGGTTTATAATACAGAAAGAGAAAAAAATCGTAAACGTCTCCGCTCTTGACAAGCGAGGCAATTTTCTAAAGAGTAAATTTGCATACATCAATTGCTAGTTCTGTTCTTGGCAAAATTTAAAGGAATCATGACAAATTGAACGCAAAAAGATCTCTTTCTTAATGTGTTTAATATCTTTGCGCACACCTTATACCTGACACATCGAAAGGAAACCTTTCGAATAACGCCGGATTTCCATTAACCGCCATTGTACAAAGCCAAGGGAACTGAAAAAAACATGTTTAATTTTACTTCTTTTGGAAATGTTTTGTGCATTCAGCTTGGAACAGCAGGAAAGCAAAAGTTATTAAACAAAGTAAAGTCACCTATAGACGATTCCCGTTACATTTTCTTGGCAAGAAGATTCGATTTAAACTCGTTGAAATTGCTAAGACAGAATTTACTGTCAAAATAAATAGAGAAGGAAAATAGACGCAAATACTGACTCGCCGAAAGAAAACGTCTTAAAATATGAAATTAAGACTATTTGTACAGTGCAAGTTAAGTGTTAACCTAAATTAGTATTTAGTAAATGCTTTACGGTATACGCATGAAAAATTTTACGAAATTCAAATTTAAGTTAGCCGCTAAGCGCAACTTAGAACAAAGTTCACTGAGGCAGGAATTCGCGAAGACAAGTTAGAACAAGAAGCTATTGATACAGAATCTTTGATTTCACGCTACATATTCTTGTTTGAAATTATGTTCGCTTACGACCTGTTAAATAAAACTAGCGATGCGGTATATTATCAATCAAAAGGCAAGAAGCAGGTGTCTCACCATTGTAAGATTCGACTAAATTGATTCTATGCACCAGATATAATGAAAAGAGTCAAGACATGAATAATTGTAATTTTTTTCTTGTCTGTATTAACGCCAAAAAACATATTCTTTTTCAAAGGCAAATGAGAATTACTCACTTGTGGCTTAGTAAATCCCTTTTTAGCGAACCGAACTTGCTAATTACCGCTGAATCTTAGCAACGCTGCGAGGAAAATTTGTTGCAACGGAAGCGGAGAAACCGCAACAGCAGCAGGGGTAAATTTCGAAACGGGTGAATCATAATTTTGGAAACCATTAATATTTATGTGCTCTTTGGTAAACATGTTTCAAATGTTGCTTCTATGCTTGAAAGGAATATAAGTGTGTTTTACTAATATCAGATTATGGTCTTCATTGCGTTTTAAGATAATCTCAAGATCGTTTCCGTCAAAATCTTGAATTAAACTTGTTATATATATATATATATATATATATATATATATATATATTTAAAAAGGGCAATATCTATTTTGATAAATTTATTTTGATCTGAGATTACTAAGAATTTAGCGTTAATTCGTCAAATGTACTGAAATTGTAAAAATAACACATAACTAATCCTTTTTTTATCTTTAACCCTGGCGGAGTGCTTGGACTGATATTTCAATCCTGCGCTGGTTGTATTTAATTCATTTTCGGACTTATTACCATCGAAATAGATTCCCGTGAAGCTGTCAAAATTACACAAACCCCACATTAAATTGTTCGTTTCTACGAGAAATTTGAGTTTTATAACGGAACCTCTTTTATGAATGAGACTAGCATTTGCAATTTTCTAACCAATTCATCCGAAAAGCCTTTTTTTATTTGCTCTTAAGAACAATGTTTACTCTGTCTACTGTTTGCTTTTCAAAATAAAAATTTACAATATCCTTTATCGATTTGTCATAGAAGAGATGAAATGATTCCGCTTTTTTCCTTCTTTCTTGATTTACTTTGGAATTTCTAGTTTTCTCGAGTATTTTCTGCATTTGCAAACACAAACAAAATAAACTCGCCATCAACGTCGCTGTTACTTTAGGCAAATCACCCTCGTGCACATAGACATCTGCCCACTTCCAATGAAAGCATGTATACGGTTACAGAGAGTGGTGCTCTTCAAATGGAGGCTAATCTTTACGATATTGCCTCGGGGCAAAAAGTGGAAACATTCCGTCAATTTTTAGTCACAATCTTGCATTTTATGCATGATCAGGGATGACTTGTATATCTCGCGATGTAAAGTAGCTAATCAGCTTTTTTACCATAAACGTGATAAATTTTACAGGAAGTTTTATTTCCATGAATCAATTTTGCTTGTGTTGCACGTTAATATTATAAGAAAGAGGTTGTGCAATTATGTGATCTCTTCTTTCAATATGGCCGGTAAAGTTCGCCACTCGAACACCACAATCTGTTTTATCAGTAACTTCGACCAAACTTCAAACAAAACCTTAATTTATAAGCTAGTTCTTAAATTATACTCTTCTCCTGCCAAGTCACTCATTTGTATTCGTGATATCCAGCTGATCGTACCGGTAACCACTTACTTTCCTGAGATAACATCGCCAACGCGCCCGGTGTTTTGTCCAATTCCGTTTGATAAGAATACGTTTAACCTCCGCTTGGAAAAAAAATTGACAAATAAGAAAGCCTTTGCGTTTGTAGTTTGTTGTTTTTTTAATTTTCATTTGAAGTAAAGTATTTCGGGTTTATGTTTCTGTGCCGTCGGGCCCTCTTTAGAGGGGATAAGACTGGTTTATCTGCTTCAAAGGTCAGAGTTTTTTATGCTGAAAAGAAGGGACGTTACGTGAGTTAGTGCTGTCTATCACGAAGCTTACAGTTAATTAACCGAGGTGGGAGGCATGAACGCACCGCTAAATGTTTGCACACATGCGAACTTTGTAATGACTAGGTGGTGTGCTTTCGGGCTATCAGAACCAAGTTGTCTTATGCGACTGACAGACAACCACCCAAGCCACTTTTTGATAAAGTTCATACAGAATGGCAAATCAACAGTATGCCCTCTACTCTCCTTCTCTGCTATTGTTTCCTTTTACAGATTTCTTACGATAGAAATTTCTTATTTTCTTTCGCTTATTTTGCGAGACAGCTGTGGTTTTGTTACTACGTTTTCTCTTCAAAAGTTGCGCAGGAAATTGACGCGCGGACGGCCAAAATTGATTCCCTCCCTCGCACATGCGCGACGTTTGACCGCTGTGTTTGTGACGTGTCACTAAAATATGTTCTCCACAAGGCTCAGGGCAAGAAGGGCCAGCCCTTCCCTACTGAATAATGGCAGAAATCTCAATCTCCTTGATTTACACTTAATGTTATTTTTCAGTTCGTAGCACATCCATTCTGTCAGCATCTTGTCATGAGCTGCGTCTTCAGAGGTGTTCCATGGCGAACTCAGAGCATCGCTTTTAGAATACTTTACGTTCTATTCCAAGTGCTGATCTATCCAATGATGGCTTTTATGTATTTCTTCTTTCCCTTCTTACGAATAAGCCGTAAAATCAAAAGACCCTTTATTAAGTTCGTCAACCACACTACATCTTTTGTGATATTTCTCTCTCTTCTTGCGGCATCTTCTCACGAACAATTTAATATACGCTTCGGTAAAGTACCATCACTACTGGAGTGGATCATCCTCATGTGGATTCTCGGAATAGCTTGGGGAGAGTGTAAACAAGTGTGGCACGATGGCGTCTTAAGATACCTGTCCAGTGGATGGAACTGGATGGACATCGGAATGATTGTTTTAATTCTCGGAGCCTACATAGGATGGTTTGTGCGAGCGATTATTGGTCGTTACACCATCTTGGACGACACAGCAGACCACTTCCTTTTGAGTGGAGCGGACGGCTTATACGCTCTTGGTGTGATTGCTAGCTTTTTTCGCTTGGTATACCTGTGTCAAATCAGCCGGTACCTCGGACTTCTTCAACTTAGCCTTAGTCGCATGGTGCGAGTGATATTTCAATTTGCATTCATCAGTGTAGTAATGTTGATATCGTTTTCTGTCAGCATGACTATGTTGTACTCGTCTTCATTTGAAGCGTACGGCCAGGAGAGGCCTGAAAGAAATACCACAGATGTCATACAAAGTCTGATAAGCAAAGGATATCACAGGTAAGCGAATCGCTTCGGTTTGATGGCGCCGAGTGTGTTACTGATACCCTTCTGTGATGATATATCTGAACCACTCAAGATATCACGGAATCTAGTTATATATATATGTAAGAAAGAGACAAAAGTTTTTAAACTTTTTTTATATAATTGCATAATGGGTGAAGGGGAGGGAAGGAGGCTTTTACGTGAACACAGCTGATTTCAGGCGACTAAAATATGTTGATAAACAGTGTGCCACAAATGGTGAACAAATTCTTGAACCGTGCCATATCATCAACTTCTATTGAGAGTAACATGATGGTATAACGTCACGCTATATGACTAGGAATAAAGGGCTCATAGGTGAGCGAGGGGGAAGGGGGGACTTAAAGCTCTGAAAAAGGGCTAATACTCTAAACGTCAGCTTTGAAATCTTTACGGCGGCCAATTTACGTTATCAACTCTGCTGATAGAACCAAATTACCCTGTTATACTCTCCCACCGACGCGTGCGCAGCACCACAGTTTCTTTCGAAGCTCACCCCTTTATTCGTGCAATATGCATATTGTTTACCTTTCAGTCTGATGACAACTATGGTGACAATGATGTGGGCGAGTCTAGATATGGTAACACTTGATAGTCTTCAGGTGTTCAAAGATCAAAGTTTGATTCAGATTTGGAGCGCCTTTTTATTCACGCTCTATCATGCAGCATCGCTCATTGTTCTTTTAAACATGTTGATTGCAATGATGAGCAACTCATATCAACGAGTGGAGGTATTTAAACCGTTGTTGGTAGAATGCATAGAATAAGAACGTGTTCTCCCCGGAGAGTCTCGATGTGGTGATGGCTTTTACGGCTAACGGTTAAAATTTTGCCCATTATACTGCTAACAATTAATTTCTTTCTATTACGGTTTACAGAAATATTTAACAAAATTTCAATCATTTCGAAAAGTTAGTTATTAATAATCAATATTCTAAAACACAGTCACTTGCTCGCTTTTGACATAGAGTAATTTCATATTTTCCTTCATTGGCCACAAGAAAAGACACATGAAAGTCTAAGATTTTGACACTTTTAAAATTGCATAACGTGTACAGAAAATTTATTTATGGTGAACTTTTTTTTCTATTGCACGGTTAAAATTTGTCAATTTTTTACACCTAACGGCTAACTTTTTCTGCCGATTTAAGGCTAACAGTAAAACTCATTGAGACTCTCTTCAGTGATTTGCTCAAAAGACAGTAAAGATTTCAAGGGATCTGGGGAAAGTCATATTAACATTCGTTGACCTGGTTTTTTTTCAACCAATCGATTAAAATTTGTATAAAAATTTATATCTTTACAGCAAATTTCTTATCAAATGTCATCAATCTGAGTAAACATGAAAATGTCACTTGCAAACAAATGCTTTATGATCTTGAAAAAAAGGCTGTCTCTAAAATAAACTTTCTCAATGGCTGACGGAAATAGCTGTCTTCCAGAGGAAATTTTTAATATGTTAGTAAATAATAGAAGTGGGCACTCATTTTTCACCTGCTCGTTTAACTGACAAATTTCCAGATCCCTTGTCATTCAGTTAACAAACACCTTTCTTGTGCATATCAACTCGCCATTGATTGCAGCAAATTAGTCTCAAACCCAGACTTCTCTCGCTTTTTTTGTTTTCCTCTATTTCTCTTAGGACAACATTGAGACAGAATATAAGTTTGCTCGCGCCCAACTATGGGCTGATTACATCGGAGATGGAGTTGCTACTCTCCCTCCCCCTCTTAATCTCATACCTTCTCCGAAGAGTATTGTGCGTTGGGCTTGTAAACTAACAAACAGATGCTTTGGAGTTCCTAGGAGATTGCCTTGTTGCACCAACGTAAGTATTAATTTTATTTCATTCACAGACTGAGACATTGGCCTTCGGAATTAATTTATATTTTTGTACACAAAGCACGCTTTTTTTTCGTTCTATATTCATCTGTAAATATTCTGACCGAGGCACTAGCTATGCCTAAACGTTTACTTAACGGCAGCTTAGATATAAGTTTAGGCTCAACTCAAGATGTTTTTCACTAAAATTTGCCCATTACAACACTCTTTAATTGACAGTCGAAAAAAACGAAACTAAAGTAAACACTACAGCTGATCATAACAAAGAATAACATTATCATTTGCCAATGAAACTCTTCGTAAAAAATGGAAAACCACCAAAAGCTCGGGAAAATGCGGCTGACCGAGCCACGATTGGTGCCCGTTTTGCGTCTGATTTGTTGAGCGGATGGCGCAAAGTTTTTCTGGACGAATCACAGGGCGAAATGAAGCAAAAACAAAAGTCTTGAGTCTTGACTACGATAACATATTCTTCAGAACTCCCACTTCAATTTGCATCTCAGTGAAACATTGTGGTTATCTAATCATTTGGTTATTATTTGTTTATTAATCATTAACGTTTTCTTGCACATACAGGAACAATTTCGTGTTTACCATGAAAGCAACATGGATATTGAACAGAAGAAACAAAACTATCAGGTGCACACGGCTTTAAAATGAATTATATATATTATGACCGTATGCAGTTTTTTAACCGAAAAAGCTCCCTTACGTTTTATTTAGTGCTCGCAAATACGACACTTATCTTGAGAGAATACGATAAGGTGAGAGCCTCGATTCGATTGTAGAGTGGAATTATGCTTGAAAGTAATCATGGGAAGGAAAACAAGAGTAACGGAAACGGAGGGAACTTTAAGTCTCATCAACATGGATAAATAGAGTGGAAACGGCATATCAGCATAGCCCTTTTGAAACAGCAAATTCTGAGAACCAACTGCATAAATGGCAATGTTAGGTTGTTCAAAGAACAA
Source organism: Pocillopora verrucosa (assembly GCF_036669915.1). NCBI lineage: Eukaryota > Metazoa > Cnidaria > Anthozoa > Scleractinia > Pocilloporidae > Pocillopora > Pocillopora verrucosa. The sequence continues at coordinate 20,640,371 of NC_089322.1, forward strand.
AAGGTGGCGAAAAATATCTTAGTCTAGCTGATTTCCAATATGCTTTCATTTTCAAGAATGTTGTCCGAGAGCTTATCAGACGTTACTGGGCCCGGCGAAGACGTCAGAAAACTACTACAGAGAATGCCATTCCCGATCACCTGGCTGCCATGGCAACAGTTAGGGACCAGGTTTCCGACATGTTGAGCGAAATAAGGAATATCCTAAAAACAAATAAACAAAGGAGAGATCGAGATCGACATCAGTTGTCAGAGGAGGGTCATTTACAGGTAAATAACAATGAGCTGTCAGAAGTTACATAGTGCAATGTGTGTACGTAACTGGTTGATGTAGACTGTAAGTCAATTTATTGATTTCATACCTCTCAAATGGACGGTATCGGATGGCCGGCGTGGAAGAATGTTATCTTGGCATTTCATAATATTTCTCAATCGTTTGAATCGCGTACTCGTGAGGAATATTGTCAGCACTAGAAGATGAAATTCGTAAAGAGCATGTAACGTTCTGTTCATTATATTTATGCTACACAACTGAATCAGGAAAATTGTAAAACACATTTTAAAAGCACCGAATGCAGACATCGCCTGCACGTAAATTCAACTCGAAGAAATGCTGGGTCTTTTGAGATAAAGAATAACACCAGTCCTCATGACAAAAAAGGTTCATACTTGGGAAATTAGCTGGCAAAATACAACAAAGAAAGGCTTTAGTTAATTATAATTGCTCTTCTTTGCAGACGGGAGAGTCCTCCGCGGCCAATGGAAATCATAATCACGTACAGCTTTAATCATGATCACTGATAAAGAGACATTTGGTTATATTTCTAAAATGCATCCAGCTACTGAAAATTACAACTTACGGTGAAATTCTTTGATGAACGAAACTGTGAACTGAAATATTGAATGAAATATTACATGAAGTTGGTGCGTGAAGGCAACAAGAAATTCTGTGGGTGGCAAAATATCTGTTCACTCCTTGTGTGGAATTATTCTCTGGCGCGCTATCGCAAAGTGTTTCTCTCTCTCTAGCGTGTGTGAGCATGCCTTAATCATTAGCGCTTCAGCACCAGCATTTCTTAAAAAATATGAGGTCTTAAGCAACGCGGAAGGTCTGTAAGGGATCTAGCACTGATGGCAGATTCTTAGGCAACCTTTTCCCAACTCCTACGATCCGTCTAAGAACTTCCCGCGAGTGGACAAACGCGCGTCTTGCAGTTCTATTTAAGAAGGCCTGTTGGCGAGCTCGTTTTTTCTCCGTTTGAAATTTCACGCAACGGGACGGGAAAGGTTGCCTGACATCCCGGGGAGATTCGTGTAATGAGATCCTGATTGTGCTTACCATCTTTTTTTTTCAAGTTTCTTCAGCTAATCTAATATTAAAAACTGGAGAAATGGCCAAGTATCGATTATGATACCGATTAAGTAAAAATTAAGGATATTGCAAAAAGCTTGCCCGATAGTTTTAAATTGAAGATCTACATTAAGCCAGGAATTCAGCTGACAAATAGTAATTTCTCCAAAGCGCAGTTCAATTTTGTAGTTGTTCGTAGTTTGGAAGTAAGGTCAATGTTATAGCATATTTTTGTAGGTAATATAGCGTTTTGAAACTTTGCATTGTAGAAATTGTTTGAAAATAGAGACGGAATGGTTAGCTAACCTTGTTACTGTGTAACTTTTTGATAAGAAAGATGTCCACGCTGACATGTTTTCTTTTGTACATAAATACACTCATTCTCATAGCAAAATAGTAATTATATTTGTCTTTTATTGACGCACGTAAGTTAAACTGGTGTGAATGCTTCAATAGTGAACAAATGCGCCCGCAACGGCAGTTAAATGAAGGCCAGATATAACCGCTGGACACTAAAGCGTGACATCTTAAAGGCTTTTCGTTGGCGTTACGTCTCGAAGCTGAAGTCTCTGACCTTCAAATGTTACTTTGTCCCCTGCATTGACATGGCGACCTCGTTTTAAGTACTTAACAAAAGCAGCAGAGGAAAAAGCTTCTGGTATTTACTGCACATAGGGCGACGTACAAAAAGCGTTTCAAACGAAGATCACAAATGTAAGTCAAAAATCCCCCTTCAAAGTTTGTACAATGTTGGGAGATTGAAAGGAAGTCTTAAAAGCTTTAAACTTGTGAATTAAACGGAATAAAAAGAGATAAGATAGGGCCCAAAGTGCTTACAAATTTACCCAAATCAAAAGAGGGTTTACTATACCATATACGGGAAAAAATATTAGAGCCTTTTGCAAATGTAAATGTTTAAAAGAACCCAGCATGTTAAAATTAACATAGTTATTTTTATTTTAATGATGTCAGGGTGATATGCGAAAAGTGATATACGAAAAGTGCTCGCAAACCTTATTAACAATAAGATTTAGTTCCATAAATCCTACATCCTATCAGTTGTAACTTGGACACCTCATATGAAATTTTATATCAGTTGCACAAAACTGATTTGAGATAACATTTCATATGACAAGCCAAGTTAGACTTATTCTTTGTTGAAGAAATTACTTCGTTTGATTATGTTTTCTATTTTCAATGTATAGTTATTTTTTTTTAATTTTCATATTTTCGATGGATACCACGAATGTTCTTGATCAAAAAAAATTAAATTTTTATCTGGGTCAAAGGTATTTGTGGTAACCATCGGTTCTTCAATAAAAATTTTTTTGATTAGGTTTTGGTGCTGGATGTGCTAAGTAATTTCCAGTCACATTAGTTATTATTGGATGTTGATCATATAGAACAGATACAGGATATACTGAGGGCTGATATGGAGCTTTATTGACCTGAGTGTAGACATCAGTCGGACGTATGAAGTTTTGGGAGTAAGGCGAGGGGAAAAGAGGACATGCTGTAAACGTTGAAGAGACGCTTGTTGCTCTTTGCTCCTCAATGGCAGATGAGCTGATACGTGATGGATTCGGGATGAGATGCTGCCTTGGGGAAATGACCAAAGACTTGCCTTTATGTGGTAAAGGTTTTCCCAAAATGTGTGGATGTGTCAATTTACGGTTTGATCCTAGAGTCGGAATGCAGGGCGACAACAAGATAGGGCGAGACTCACTCCCATCTCCAGTGTTCCGAGGTGCAATGAAGCCGGTCTCCTGAACTGGAAAAGTTTCGGGACAAATTACTGACAGAGCAACATAACCTGGTCCATTTTGCCCCACGATGTTTCGCGGTGAACTGGATGGCGATAATTTCGGAATCGGAGGCTGCTTTGGGTAGATGACTGGCCGTGGGATCTCAGTCTTGTGTGATCCAGAGTCTTCTTCAATACACGGAGATAAATTGAGATGGGATGATTTTGGATTCAGCAAGATGATTGCGGGGTTAGAACTATGTAATGTTTCCCAGAAGTTGCAGTAAGATATGACATGGGGAGACGCCATTCGTTGTACAGTATTTGCTGCGGGAGATTCTGGTGTGTCTTCTCCATGTGAATCAGGTTTTATCTCGTTTTCTGCTCGAGGAGAAACTTTCCTTGCACGGAACACCCTTTTACAGCGTCTTGTTACTCCGGGGAGGTAATTATACGGAAGTTTGTCAAACTTGTAAGTCGTCTTTTGCCCCCTAACCTGGAAAAAAAGTTAGCAACGTTCATGCTAATGTGACATAAGCAAAGTGCAATGTGCCGATGTACAAAGGCATCTAAGCATACAGAGCTTTGAATAAAGAAGGGTATGTTTCTGAAGAGACCATGGTGCCGCGTCGGCCGGGTATTACAGGAGAATTTGGTTTTTTCAACTGAGTTGAGAATGCAAATTGGCCACTATAAAATGTTTCTAAGGCTGATATTTCGAGCGCTAGCCATTCGTCAGAGAAAATGATAAGTGAATTAATAATGATCGTGATGAAGTGGCTTTTAGCACTGGCACATCCACGGAATGACTCCTCGTCCATTGTTTTCCAGTTTCGAAGTAGGATTTTGATAATAATATGTCTTTATTCGTTTATAGGATTAAAATATATTTGCTATGTTACAAGTTAAAAATCTAAAGCATACAAAGTATGAAAGGTGCAGAAAAATCCCCTATTCTAATGCTAAATTATATTTAAAGACTAATCTATTTACATAGATATTCAAAGAGCGGACCGTATTGATCATGGGTTTTTCAGAGGAATTCCTTCTAAGGTTATAACGGGTAGATTTGATTCTAGGTAGAGAAGGCAGGGGAGGATAATTTACAGTGTTAGATACTTTCTTGAATATGTTACGGTCTTGTATTTCCAGAAGGTTGTTAACATTGATATATTTAGAACAGAACTGACGTTTAAAACAGCGATCAAGGAAGCCTTGTTCAGTGGAGGGAACCATAAACAGCTAAGCCGTAAAGAAAATTTGGCAAAACAAGAGTTTTGAATAGATGATTAATTTCGGATTCATTGTAACTTTCTTTGCGCAAAGTTCTTAAGATATGTAGGCATTTGGCATTCCAATTTTTCATTCTTACCTTCGTAATAATTCCATCAGTGTAATACTGTCTCAAAGCTCGACTAAGTTTGTCATAGGTCATGCCTTGTCTACCATTTTCGAAGCCCCATAATTTTGCCACAGCTTCTGTCTTGATAATTCTGAATTCTCCCTTCTCCTGTCTCGTCCACATTATCAATGACTGACATCTTTTGTCTGCAAGGAGTTCTAATAGAAACTCCCAAAGATGCATCCTGTTCTTAAAATGCTTTCTTCGTGTTTGCTTTGGATACTGATCTGTGCACGTGGCAAAGACAACAATAAATGAGACTTAAACTAGAAAAGATTGGAACGGATATTCATAAAATTTCAAAGGCGCCATAACTGCTGAAATAACATGAACAGCTGACGAAAAGGTTTTAATTTTTTTATGGATTCTTCTTGATATTAATTGTCTTCCAAATACAATCCATCTTTAAGGGTCTCAAAGAAACAAAATGGTTTCCCGTTCGGCTATGATTACCAACGGGGAAATTATTTGGGTAAACGTTGTAGCTGTTTGTGGAACCTTAAATAATTACTCTCAGAATGCTAAGTTATCGGAAAGTAGAAAAAGAACTTTAGCCATTAGAAGAAACATTCAGAAGTTCTGCGAATCCGCAAGAACGCGAGTCAGGAGTTTTGACGTTGAGAATTGAAGACAGGAACTTTTGGGGCTGTTTTTTTATAATTGCTATTTTCAAATATGGATCTGCAAATTGCTGTTTGATATTGAATGATATCTGACTCGTGAGTTGGTCAGTATTTGAGGTATATATCAAAAAAAATTCACCCCAGCAGAGAACGAAGTGGATGTCTTTCTCCAGTTCGATGATTAATTTTTGTGTGTTTTCAATCTTGCTTTTTTTCAATTCAAGATCTTTCTTCCTAACTCAATGATATTACCATTTACTAATTACCGCTATATTTGGGAATGAAGCTTATGGTAAATTTTACCTTGTCTCCAAATAATTACAATTCTACGTAATAGTGTAATTAAGGATATTGAACAAGTCCAGTTGTGATGCTCACACAAAATTAAAACCAAATTTGTAGAAATTCCACCTCCTTAATTTTCATAGCTCTACTAAGCCAATTCATGTTCTCTCTGAAGAATATTCGATAATATTTTCGTTATCTATGGCTCCAACAACAAGGCGTGCAAAATTCTTTCGTCCAGCACTTTGTAATACAAGTAATCGGCAATTTTGCATTTCCCAACAGGTCCAAACTTTTTCAGTAATCTTACTCCAGTTACTAATAACTCGCCTTTTGTTGATAATTAGAAAATTCACCGTCAACAATCATTGACTCAATGATGAACTGATTTTCATATAAATACGTCTCTCGAGATAGTTGAAGTCTAAATCATTCATCCAGCATTTTTGGAAGAAAACTTATGCTAAAAAAGACTAATCTAGTTTTATTAGGTACCTTGGCCATGTATTTACCATAGAACTGAGTTACTTTATAAATCAGAGTTATACATATGATATGCGTGGAGGTAAGGGAAAAACATTTTCACAGCAGTGCCCTCGACGTCGAAATAATTATCACAGCTGAATGAAGTGGAATAATGGCAAATACATTTCAATTTAAATTATACGCCGAGGATAACTTGATGTTTTTTTGCAAAACACCCGCAGATGATTTGAAACGGAAAATACATAGAAATCTATCTCAGGAATTTGATCCAACTTAAGTGTGGGATCTTAAGAGTTTAAACTGCGAAACAACTACTCTGTTTATGAACATGCTTACGTACCTTTTCCATTAGGGATGGAGAAAGCTTTCTTTTCAGCGTCCATCTTTGTTTAGAGCAGAGGGAAGATGAAATGGCTTAATGCCCTCTGAACCGGATCTTAAATAGGGTAAAATTCGCTTTCGATTGCAGACCAAATTTAGGTCAAGGAAGTACAATGCATTATGATATTTGGGAGCCCTAAGTTCAAGAACCTCCACGGGAAGTTGAACCTGCGATATAATTAGACACGATCATATTACTGAACAATCAGTCGAGTTTCGATGCACTTGTTGGTTAGGCTCACGCCCCTAATAGAGTAGCATAACAATTTTGCGGTGTGAAGATTCAGGGATGTATTTTTATCGTTCAAGATGAGTCAAATTTCTGCCGGGAACAAACGATTGCGGTTTTTTTGTTCAACCTTACGGTACACTATAATATCAGAGACTTTTGACTAATTCTGTCAGATTATAATATTACTATATTTGAATGCAGACTATCTGTCCCAGCTAAGACATCTATCGCTATAGTGGCTCAAGTATTAAAATTGGATTTTTTTTATTCTAGACTAAGGATAGTAAATTTTTTAGCGTTTCATTTTGCCGGATGTTATCTTCGTTTTGTTCTGCTTTGTTTTGTTTTTCTTTGTTGTTGTTGAAGTGGGAACTTATTTGTGCTGATCGAGGAAAATCTGTAACTTCCTTGTTACACAGCCGGGTATTTGTAAAATAGGTTTGGGACTTGGTAGAAAAAATGGTGCAGTTAGTTTATTACACCAGGTGACACACTTGGTAATCATGTTATGATCAGATTATCAGTGGTAAGACTTCAGACATTTTTAATCCTGCAATCAAGTTCAATCGACCAGATGAAGTCTTCATGAAAAACACAGGAAGTTTAAGTAACGGATGAGAAGTTTCCAAAGTAAGCTCCCACTTCCACTTTACATCAGAGCCGAATGAACATCCAACAGTGTTTGTTCCTCGAACTTTCCTTTTGTTTTGCAATAACCAGATCATTTAAAGAAACACTTATCACAGGTGCACAGAATAAACTTCTGATTATATGCAAGAGCCTGAAAAATTGATTCTATAACTCTCTGCCATTCTGTGATCTTAAGTGTTCCTCTTTGCTTTAAAAATAGAACAGAGCATAAAGTCCTTGAAAGCAGACATCAGATTAAATTGTATTTAACCTCCTTTGAGCTTGTATTTCCGCTAATAATGTGTCTTTCATTATTATAAACTGTATAAAGTACAGGTGCCAAATAGACGTTTGTCAATGAGCCAAACGGATGAGCTCCTCCCAGAGCAGATAAGTTGAATTGGGTCTATAGTTCCAGTTTAATCAACCGTACAATTGCTACACGACTCGATCTCATTGATTGAGTTGAAATCGTATCTTCGTCACAAAACCGTTCACAGTATTTACTTTGGGTTTTACGCTGGCAATAAAATAGATGAGGGATAAAAATCGTTTGTGAATAGCCCATAATTCGCTTAAATTGGAATGAAAATACTTCATTTTTGTGTGAAAATGATATTCTTTCTGTCTACTTGCGCTAAATTGCCCAGAAAACTTGCAAGATTCAATAGCCAAAAGCGTTTTTCGCAAACAACATTTGACAGAAGGTGGACCACCGATTATTGATGACTTATGGAGATGCATCAATGCGCAAGACCGGAAGTGTTTGCCACGTGTAAAATTCTTGACAGAAAAAAAGTACAACCAAATCAAAGTTCTATTCTTGTCGAGAACAAGATTTTTTTGCCAGCTCAGAAAAATCTGAACTAGTTCTGAGTTTTCCCTCCATATAATCAAAGCCGATGAGCTAACTGTCCCTAACTCAACCCAGGAAATTTCAAGATATTTAAGGAACAACTTCAGCGAGGTTACTTTGTTTTTACTCAGAGCGGGCTTTCGGTTGAGACTGTTCTTTCCCATTCAAATCCTTACAGTTTGCCCATTGTGCGATGTACACATCTTTACATGCACTAAATTCACGGAGGGTCATAGTACGAGCTTGGGCTACCTGTGGCATAATTAGAGTCTTAAAACCCAGAGAGAGGAGAAGTAGCTTTTGACTTCATTTCCAGTAAAAAATTCCTCGTACAATTGTGCCGTCGAGTCTCGCGACTTGGTATCGTTTATTCACCGTGAGCACAAGCTGTTCCCGCGAGACTTCCTGATTGCCGTTTGTGTATCGCCACTACGTGATAATTACTTGTTACTAATTATTTGATTAGTTGTATTGTGAACATGTTTATGCTTTCATATCGTCCCAAAATGTTACGTAATTTATAAAGGGGAGTTTGTTTTGATTTCTGTATTAATTTAAGCCTGTATATCAATGTTTACATTCACTTTTTAGAAGCAGCTTCGTCGATGCACCGTTAAGTAAATATCTTTCTTTCTTGTGAATTTTTTCTACAAGTTTTCGTTCTCTTGTATATATTTAAGAAACGTGTCTAAAATCAGACATTAGTGTCTAACAACGGACACCAGAGTCCACATCATAAAATCGAACACTAATGTTCAAATTTAAAAATCAGACCAAAGTGTCCAAATTGTAAATTTGGACACCTCTGTCCAAATTATAATATCGAACGCTACTTTCCGCATTATAAAATTGGACATTAGTGTCCAAGTTATAAAATCAAACAGAAGTGTCCAAACTAGAAAATCGTGCACTAATGTCCAAATTGTAAAATCGGACACTAGTGTCCAAATTATAGAGTCGGACAGTAGTGTCTGAAATGGGACACGAGGGTTTAAAATCCAAATTGTCAAATCAGACAGTAGTGTCTAGAATCGGAAACTTGTGTCTAAATTGAGACAGCGGTGTCATAAGATAGCCTTTAGTATCCAAAATCAGACACTAGTGGTCAAAGACCGACACTAGTGTTTAACTCAGACGCTTGTGCCTTAAACCGACTCTGGTGTCTTAAACCAACACTGATGTCAGAAATCGATTACTAATGTCTGAATTTAAACATAAGTGTTTAAAATGGGACTCCTGTGGTTAAAATTGGACACTTATGTCTAAAATCGGACTCCGGTGTCTAAAATCATACACTAATGTTTAAAATATGACACAAACGCACATGCCATGGATTTGCGAGTTACATACATACTCAAACATGCTCATTTTCTCCTCCTTTCCCCCCTTCTTTAGCCTGCTATACAGTTGTTCGTTTATGTTTAAAGTAGTGTCTTATTTTTACGGACGTACACTTACATCACGACTAAGTATTATTGCCTTGATAAGCTACCAAATTTTCTAAGCTATGGTGCTGCGCCGCGCGCACGATGTGAGCCCCGGCATGATTCAATAAATCTTATACCATAGCCTATTTTTTCTTTTAGTTGTCACTTGCGGATCAATATCAGTATCTGGGCAACTGCCCACCTACCCCTCCCCTAACCCAACATTAACCCTAACTTGTTATCAATTGACTCTTGTTGAGTTAGGGGAGGGGTAGGTGGGCAGTTACCGAGATACTGATATTGATCCTCACTTGCAAACCCGCCATGTTACTGTTCTCCATCCTTAAAAAGCTTTCTTTTCCTCTAATCAGTCAACCCTTCAATGCAGATGTTGTCTGAAAAGACAGATCAGAGTGTCTTAGGAGAAGTGTCTGCGCTAAAGAAGTCATGATGGCGACTTCACTCTGTGTCATTTTTCAATGCAGTCTAAAGAATATTTGAGAAGAAATAATAATAATAATAATGATAATAATAATTCTTTATATACATATGGCACTATTTCTATTGCTATCCAATAGCGCTTTACAACAACTGAAATAAACATAAAGTGCTTGATAATCTCGACCGGCAGGAGGCAGACCAGTCCAGCACCCTAACCGCTTGGCCACGCCTCCTCCCTGGTCTTGCGTTTGGGGAACACACAAACTATCAACGGGGAGAAGCTGTCAGGATATATTTTGGGAATATTTTGTGCAAACACTGGAGAGAGATGAACGTCAGTCTCTCGCATGGTTTGACTCACCCTCAAAACCAAGATAACATATTTTATTCACCATGGCTAGAAAAAAGTTCTTTATTGTATTTAGTAGTTACTGTTTTCGAGACCTTTTTCATATTTCGACAGCTAAACCATTAACATCTTTTTATGAGTCACTATATGAATTTAAAAAAACTGGAAGTGGGGAAATAGACGCAACTTCTTTGGATGTGTCAGTTGATATCTAAAAATTGAAATGATTCGCCCGTACATCTAGAGTTCGTTATTACCTCTATTCAGATCCTATCCTTCAAAAAAATGTTTTCTGTCGATTAATCTAATTAGATATTCTCCTTTTGCAATATAACAACAAAAAAATAAAATTGGTTGTGTTATGTAAATTTTTACTTCTTCAATACTAAGATGGCATGTAGAAAAGTCTATTTCTAACGAATTCTGAAAGATAATATTATATGAACCAAAGGTCTGAGTACCATAATTGCCTACTTTTTACAATCTAGTCGAAAGCACATTATAGTGATAAGATGTTGACTGTCAACACTTAAAAATATTTTACATTTTCTACTTTTTACAAAATCTCTCGATCCCCAAACTCACATTGTCTCCCCTCCCTCCCCCACTCCTTCAGTGAAAACTAGTTCTGAACTGACCTACTTCTAAAGATTGGTTGGGGGGGGGGGGTTGGGAATCTTAAAAGAAGGCGCATTTGATCAGCGAAATTTATAAAAGAAACCCCAAAATGTCACCAGAGTGTTTAAGGAAATTTTCAAATATATTACTATCCTTAAGGTAACAGGAAGTAATTGAGAACACTCTGATCAAAAGGGATGTCGATCCCCCTATTATATTTGTTTGATAATCTTTCCTCTGTTTGAAGGGTTCAGCTGTATTTTTCCAGACACGAAAAGAACACAAGGTAAAACTTGATCCCTGATCTCGTTGCACCTACTAAATCTCACTCGCTAAATTATGCGCTTTTCTTAACTTATTATATAATTAACACTAATTTAAAAGACCTGGACCTTCGAAAATTATACAACTTAGAGTAGAATGAATTAATCAATGTTGTAAAATTTTACAACTGCAAGGAATGATTCAATAAATGTTGTAAAAAAAACAGTATTACTCAGTCTTTTTAAAAGAGCACCGTAACCCACGTGTCTTCTCAAATTTTGCTTTACATCTGTTCTATCCAAAATTTATGAAAGACTGCGTGACACTTACATGGTTATCCGTACGGTTTATAACAAACTGCACTACTATGACGAGCTAAACCCGACTAAAAGTTTTATGCCAGCGCTTGGCCATCGGCCGGGATCACCTTTTGTGGTAGAGCTGTTGGATGACCACATTTCATGATAACAGGCACTGAAATGTGCCTTATTCCATGACTCGCCTCACTGAAGTAACATTCGTTTCGTGCAGAAACAGATGGCACGTGAAGATCATGCTTACTTCTGATTGGCTCTTGTGGGTCTTTGAGGTCTGGGATATTTGGGGTGCTCAGGTAGTTTGGATAAGAAATTACTTGGAACACTTCTCGCGTGGAAGAAGTCTTCTCGTGCTTCTCTGTAGTTTTTGATTGGTCCTCCTTCTCCAGAATCCCACTGTCGTAAAGATTTTTGATTGGCTTATAATTGTAAGGGAGATCTACAAATTTGTAGACTAACCGCTGACCACTGACCTATCATTTAAACGAAAAAAATTTTGGAAATATAAGATGCATTTTAGTATCGGCTCTTTCTGAGTTGGCTTAAAATTGTTTTTTTTAAACACGTTATTTGATGAATCAATACGACCACACACTTTTTTGGTTTGTTTCTTTGAAAATGGTAATAAATAAATGCCAAATTTTAACGAGTTACGACTTTTCCTTAACATTGTGGTCACCATAACTTGTCTACATCCCCTTTAGAAGCACATTTAATGGGAGTTATCTGTGTCTGTATCCAAAAAACGAGTTCAGTGTGTTTTGTGACTAAAAATCTTTACGATTGTCGCAGAGCCCCCTAAATAGTTGGTGCAAATCCCCCCTCAAGAAATAGAAGCATCTTGAGCTTACAAAGACAAGGAAAATGAAACAAAATGGTGAGCATGAATCCCGCTGGAACCTAAAATTCCCCTCTCTTTTTCCTTTACCAACGAAAACTGAATTAATTTCTAATTTTTTATTTACTTTGTCAACACGGATTATTAAAAAAAAATTCCACCTGCCTTTCTGATGATATTTTTTTGATAATAATATCTAAGAGCCCGGCTTAGTTTGTCATAATTCATTCCTGGTCGTTGTTTCAGTTCCCCCCAGCGCTTCGCAACTTCTTCCTGATTGCGAAGTTTGAACTCTCCTTTTTCACGTTTTGTCCACGTTATCAGCGAAGAGTATCTTTCATCCGCCAAAAGCTCCAATAAAAATTCCCACAAATGGACTGCACTTCGGGATGTTCCGCGTTTCTTGGGGAGAGAATCTGAAACTGTAATGTAAAAAAAAAGCGGAAATGTTTATATGATTTATTCCTACACGAGGAAAACAAAAGAGAGAACTTTAATTCCTCCTAACAACGTCTTTTACGAAGTTAATGACGCACATCCCGCCCACACATACAGTGTTTTCACCTCGATATACCTGAAAACATTGTTTTCAATTAATCCGGATTGACATTGAAAACAATGGAAAAGTTTGAATGAATGAACGGATAAATCCTCTTTAAATCGGTCTCGTATGAATTGTAGCACTCTAGTAAGTTTAAATATCAGCGAGCTTACATCGGGAAAAGTTTTAAAACTAGTTTTCCTTTGAAATTCGCAATTTATTCATAGTTTCTTCAATTTCATAATTTTTTACCAAGCGATTGGGTTAATTTTGTCTCCTTTCCTTTCATTAATTCAACAGAATTAAAGCACAATATGTCTTATGATAAATGCCAAGCGATGCCTTCAAACTGAAACTTAGAAAATCTGACATTTAAACTCGATAGATGTTCCTTGAAAGCAAGTACCTAGAAAAATTTTAAGGTTTTTTTTTTAAATAATGCGAAAGACTTCTTACCAAAACACCTTCAGACATTTATGACCTTAAAATTAAAATTGACTTTCTCCTTACAGATTTCAGATTATAGATTTCCAGGGATCTTTTCATGGGAAACAAAAGAAATACACGCGTTTAAAGTAAAGTAAAAAAGAATCATGTTTTCACGATTCTTTGTTGGGCAAAACTTCAACAATCTGAAATGTTAAAACAATCAACTGTTTTTGTTTTAAGTAAATTTTAAAAAAAATCATGTTTTCGATTTTTCGTTGGAAAAAACTTCAACAATCTGAAATGTTAAAACAACCAATTGATTTTGTTTTTTGTAAATAGTTAAGATTAGAGTAAGCATATTCTCGACGCTAAAAAGATCCCGCATTTGACATTTCAAGGAATTTGAAAATCCTAATTTTTCGAAATTAAGGAGCAAAATTACGTAGGCCAAATTGACGAAGTTTTTTCCTGTCTTTACCTGAGCAAGTTTGCTTCAGTGAGTCCGCCATGGTAAATTCGAATTCCACACAAAGTGATTTTTGTCAAGTTGACCTGCACTCGTTATAAAAGAACTAAGTCGGATAGGAAACTCTTATGTATCAACGGATAGTGAGCCCGCTTTAAATTATGTTGAGGGGAGACAAAATGAGTGCAAATGACCGGTAGGTGGTCAGAGAGGAAGTTAAACCAAAATACTAAAAGCTTGCGCGAGTTTCCTACGCACTCAGCTGCCATTCGGCAAAACAGAGGGCGAATGACGTTCGTTTGGGGCTTTAGGTGGCTTCCTGACGAACACGATGGAGGTTTTCTTTCTTATTTTCAAACCCGGAATATTTTTGTTAAAAAAAGTGCACCGTTTGTGCATATCTATTGATAGCGGCCTGAGTTTTGCTTGTTTATTAAAGAATCTCAGTATGCTATCGTTTGCGTGTTTCGAAGGATTTTTCCTTTTTCGCAAAATCTTAACGTTAAAAATTTTCTACGTTTAGTAGGGATTATTTTTCATCTCAATATGATTTTGATTGTTTTTTGTTAACAAGTCTACGTCTTTGGAGTATTTTATCCGCGGAAAAGAGTGAAGTGTTTGGTGATTAATTAATTTTAATGCGTCACTTCCATCGTGTTTCCTTCGTGAACTGTAATTTGTATTTCCTCTTTTGAAACTCAAATTAAGTCTATGTGCGCCGCATAAAGCTGACTAAAAGCATGATAACAAAATTAATTTACAGCGCGTACTTGTTGTTTGCATTTGCACATAAATGCATCTTAATTTAATTAATATCCAAAAATATATATAATTAATCCTTTCACTAACTTGTGGGTACTGGATTTAAGTGCTGAGCAAAAATGAACGCGCATGCGCCCTTTTATATTCCCCCGCCACACAAGCATACATGCGCACACTCAGTTCGCCCACTGAGATATAATCTTATTTAGCCCGTAATAAAACAAAGAATGGAACAAAAAAAAGCGGAAAAAACCAAGGGTGAATGGGAATAGCTCTTCCTTGTTTCCAGGCCACGATTGAACCACACTTGGTGCAAACAAAAAAATTTTTAACGAAAAAATTTCTCGAAAAAGTATTTTAAAGGCATCATTATTGAACATGTTTTTAGCAGAATACAGTAACCTGTCAGCATCTTGCAGATCAGTCATTCATAACAACGTCAGTTTCGACAAGAAGTTGATCTACTCGACGGTGGAAAATAATGATATTTTTCTAAACTAGGTTGAAACGCTGATAATAGCTTCTGCAAAATTAAAGCATTAAATTTGTTAACCCTTTAACTTAACCCTTCTTCTTACTGTCTGATCAGGGAATTACCACAAATATCTTGCTTCCTACATGCATCGTTATTAGGCCTCCTTCACTCAAGTCGAACGTACGAGTTAGAGTCCATTATTCTCTTGCCTTCTCGAGAGAGAAGACGTTCGTTCATTTTTTCTGTGGCATAATCCGAGACAAGAGATTATGATCTCTTTCCGAGAATATTTGAATAAATTGTGGCATGATGCGTCAAAATCATGAAACCAGTGCTAACGCAACAGTAAGCAACAGAGGGGCTCAACCCACTGGAATTTTATTTTCTATTTCCCCAATCCCGCTCATTTAATTCTAATTGCCCTCTCCTCTACGTGTGCCTTGAAAGGCAAAAAAAAAAAACAACAACAACAACATACCACCGGAGTCAGCCATCTTTAATAACGACAGAGCCGCTGCGTGATTTTCAGTAGTCGAATAAGTTTGCTGCTCAAATGGGAGAGGAAGCTTGACTGCAAGACTGTAGGACAGTGTCATAAATGTTTTTTTGTCTCTGCAAAAAAAAAAAAAAACTTTAAAACTGTCATTCATATTTCATTGTTTGATAAATGACACAGTCTTGTCACATCAAGGTACATCTTGCATCTTTCATCTTACCGTCTGATTTACATTTATTTGGATGGAAAATGTTATGGTTTATAGAGGTTTCGCCCCATTGCAGTAAAACAAGTTGCCCCCACCTTTGACAGTTCGCCCGTAAAATTGTTACGGCAGAACGTATTCTGTTGAAATCATAATTAAATGTTGCTCGAAACATAGTGTGGTAGGGGAAAACTTGAAATGGAGCAAAACGTCTGTGAACTAACGTTAGAGATAAAATAGAATAAAGTAATATTGCTGAGGAAAAAATGGAGACAAAACCTTCTCGTTTCAAACTTACAGGCTATTCTTATTAACAAAGCTGATGTTCCAAAATAAACAGTGATCTATAGAAAATCCTTGGTATGCTCTCATGTTGTAATAAGACGCTATAACATAGCCCCCTCCATCCCCCTCCTTGTTGAAGAAAATTCGCTGACGGCCGCACCCCTATGAGTTATCTTAATTCGTATCAGTTTAAATATACCATTGGCTCACCAATTTATCTACCCATATATCCCTGTTTCATTGCCTTAAAAAAGAGGCAATATGTTTTGGAGGCATCGAGTTAAGCTGAAGAACACACACTTGTAAGGCCTCGCCAATAAGTATTATGTACAGTGGTTACCAGGCTCAAAACGGTTGACTTAAATATAGAGGAACTGGACGAATGTCACGAAATCGAAATGGGAGGCCAACCAAATCTTTCAATGAGGACTGATATTCGACTCTGACACGTCTTTGAGGAAAAAAAAACTGGTCTGTCTAACAAAAAACGTCTGAGAGCCGTTTCACTGTCTGTGTCGGGGAAAAAAAAATAAGCATTTCGCGTCCTAGAGCTCCGAGACTATGCCGAGACAGTAATTCAACGAAGACAGCTCGTCGTTTGGCGATGAGAAAATGGGCACGCTGGTACGGCATGACATGCAAAGGCAAAATAGTTAGACGGATAAGGCTTGCTAATAACCTTTACGTCACTTAGCCAAAGAGTTTTTGACGGCGATGGAACTAGTAAGTCGTTTTTAACTTGTCTCAATACAAGATAAACGTGTGTTGGTGATGCTAAGAGTTGCGTTGAATCACCACACAGTTTTTTCTATATAATTGAGGTAAATCAGTGCTTATGTATCCTGTGATAGAGCTCGATTCAAGCTAACATGGTTGAATGCGAAATATTGTTCCTGGTGAGGAATTAGAATATTAGCTTCCTAAATTGCTTAACTTTGATATCTTTCACCTGTTTCTTGATAATAACAACCTGTACACTCTCGAAACCATTTACCCATGACGATTTCCTTAAGGTTCAGTCAGTGTTTATCATATTAAAAGCCAAAAAACCAAGAAGAAATAACAGGCTCTTTCACTTTTAAGCATACTATTGAGCAAAACATCATTTCACCTTAAAATAATATGATTTAGGTCAAGAACTTGAAACCTTATTGCTTCCAGTGCAAATCATTCGCCAACTTCGTCCGTCACTGTTTTGATCGGCGCAAATTTGTTTTGAAGCACAGTGTTCTATTTAGCTGTAAACATTCAGCTGCGAACCAGCTAGGTTAAATGTTTTACCCTTTCCTACCTTGAGACCCTATTATCTTCTACAGAATATCAGTGGTTCCCCGCAGACCAAGAGAACGAAACTCAGTAAACGAACGAGATATCACTGATTTGATAGCGAAACATTGCGATCCGGAAACATAAATTCTGCTTATATGGTATTTAAGGGTGTATATCTGGTCTATATTTCCTGTCTACTCTGAATCGAGGTATTAATCGAAAGTGAAAGCCCCAGTAATTCATGGATACAGTTTTTTGAACTTGGAATTTAACAAGAGGCGTGTATATCGTCGTGAAAATTTTACGAGCGAAGACATTAAAACGAGGAAGCTTTCAACATTCTGTTACCTGTTCTTAAAAAATGTAACTGTCTAAGCCTAAAATCGGTGAGATTCATTGGTTGATATTTCGTTTAGTTCGCCTAGAAAATATCTTCTGCTCAACATCGCTCAAATCTCCACAACTATCTCCTAACATGTATTGCTAAATATTTCGGAGACATTAAAGAACTGGTCACGATTCTAAGTCGTTGGAGTGAACGTGACCTTATATACTTCCGCCGATTCTTCTGTTTACAGACGAAAATAAATCTTAATTCGCAAAATATACGGAAGCCTTCTCTGCGAAACTTAAAGTCCCCCAGTATTTAAATGATTTATTCCACCACGTCCGGTGACAGTGTTACATGCTACAAGCTTGAAACGTGCTGACAGTGTTTTACAGAGTTTTCGATTGTTTTGTATAGAACCATAGGTTGGGAATTTGCCATATGCTTTATAACTTAATTTTCAATTTAACATTCCGAAAAGGATTAGAATTAACGAACACAGCTAGGTCATAACGTATCTTTTTAATAAAAGGTTTAATTTCTTTAACCGAGTTTAAGTTTTGAGTCAGAGTGAAATTTATAAATTTATGTATATGCCATATTTCGACTAAAAGTTTAATATCATTATACTGAAGTATTTCAAGCCTTTTTAGACTAAAATATACGTTCAACAGACAAATTAAAGGTAGTAGTAGTATTTGAGGAAAGCCACGAATGGGCTACAGAAGCCCTGAGGTTAGTTACCCTGGAACCTTCTGCATTAAAACAAACAATTCTCCCAATAAAGCAGGTTGATATAGCAACTAATATCATCAAAAAATGATGTAGAAGCACTTCCTACGTCAAAAAAAACAATAGGTTACAAGAAAAGAAAGAAAGGAAATTATCAAGAAGATAAACTGAGCTGCCTTGTGATAAAAGGCAGTTCAATAACATTAACTGTTTTGTGCCTGAAACAAAAGAGTTATTGTGCACCTGGACACCAATGACAAACATGAGCAATTACAAGCAGAAGATGAAATTTAAAGGCTAAAACATCGCATGAAATTAAGAGAGAACTGAAAGATTCTAACAGGCCATGAAAATCAAACTCTGATTAAAAGAAAACTTGGAATAGTGTGGCAATTTGCACCACCCCATGAAAACAAAGGAAAGACAAGGTAGACTGAGTCATACCATGCTTTACCAAGTCAACCCAGGCCATGACCAAGCCATGCCATGGGATGGAAACTTTGCTACAAAAAAAGGATGAGAAAATATCACCCTAAGACAAGTTGAAAAACCTTGTCGTGGGTAACATGACTGGAAATTTTCTGTCACTGAACTGACACAACATATAAGATGTGCCATGCTGAAAAAAGTTGAATAAATAAAATTATATTTTGTACACTATACTATTCTTCTTTATCGTCCAGAACTGTAGATCATTAATTACATAAGATGTGCCATGCTGAAAAAAGTTGAATAAATAAAATTATATTTTGTACACTATACTATTCTTCTTTATCGTCCAGAACTGCAGATCATTAATTACATTTGCTCAATAAAAAAGAACCCTACATAGGTATTTTAAATGACCTAGAGAAAGAATTCTTCATTGTGCCTGAGAAACCTAAGTACCAAGAAGCTATGAGAGGTAAACAAAGACTGGACACTAGTGAATTGGGTCCCCCGCAGTTGAAACAGAAGAAGATCATTTCTTAAAGGCAATAAAAAAGTACCAATAAAATAATGAAAAAAAAGAAACTTATGGTATGGAAAGTTTGATGAACAGACCGCATGCAAGTGAAGATCTAACCTTGCTAAGCAGGTTATAAAAATGGAATCGTTCAAAGGTAGGAGAGACAAAGATCATCAGGACATTTTAAAAGCCAGAACAGAGCTCCATATACAAAGTGTAGGCTCAATCTTGTATTTAGATGACATCGCAAGTGGAACATAGGAGGAGAAGTCTGCGAAACAAAACTGAAGTGCCACGAGGTTACAAAGATGAAAACAAGGGTAAACCATTTAGAGCAGAGACCATCAGAGAGAGAGGGAAAGACAGAGACAGACAGACAGAGACAGACAGACAGACAGAGAGGAAGAAACAGAGAGAGAAAAAAAGAGAAGAGAAAAAGAAATAATCAGAAATTAAATCAGCTCTGATAATATACAGACACATTCCCCCGCAATAACTCAGGCCAGGAAGTGACAGTGTTTTTTCAAGTAACTTCATACCAAATTTATAGATAATGGAGTCCACTACTTCTCTTGCCAGTTTTTTGAGTATCATTCCTTTGTAAGGGATTTTTACTAGTTGAGTCCACGAAACTACTAAGCTCTTTTCGTGTGATATTTTAATTTCATCATAAACAGTTTCTCCCTCAATAAGCTCAGCCATTGGTGTTAAAAGTAACGTCAGAAACTGACCCAATGACGAATTGCGTTGTTTCAGGTTTTAAACCGCGTGAATTGGGAATGTTAACAAAAAAAACTTAATTCATGTTTACAGTATTGCATAGATTAAACAACCATCCTTTCTCACAGCATAAATTAACTATGGGAAGTGGTAAGCCCCTATTGACTTCACTCTACGTCACCAAGACAACAAGCGCTCCAACTCACATGGCATTGATCAAACATGGCGAACTTCCGTTCGTGACAAGAACAGATGTGTTTAACCTTTGATTTCACAAACAATTTGTACGTGCCAAATTCCTCTAAGGCCATGAACATGGTGAACGGAGAGAAATGTGTTTAGCATTTTTGGCTCTCTCATAAAAGTGCAATTTTTTGAAAATAAGAAAAAAAAAACATCCTTGTAGTCTATTCCTTTATAAACACATGGTTGAGTTCCTTGCAGAATCCGATCAACGATCAGCGAGTCAGATTCTGTCCGTCGTTGTCTAGTCGCTGTGCTGAACGGTAAGAAAATACTAGGTATTATTTCTTCAAAGTGATATCTTTGTCAAAGTCGTAGTTTCAAACCTTAATTAAGTTTCAGCAGATAAAAGAAGGTGCTTTTAGCCTATACTTCAACAACAAAGTCTTCTTCCTCACAAACAATATCACTCACAAACTTGATGATTTAAGTGAGAACGTTTCTCGTTACACAACACTGAGTAAAAAGATAAACGAGACGTCGCGACGTCAAGAAGTCTAATGTTGCGTCTTCTTGACTGTAATTGTAATAATTTTCTAGGTTTTTAAAGGAAAGAGCCTTACGATCAAGACCAAAGACCGATGTTTCTCTGGCAGTAAAGTAACTCCAAGATTTACCGAAATATTTCTCACTTCCCTGATTCATGCCGACGAGGGCTTATTAGACGTTTTCAATAAATTTAAGATCTTCGAAATACAGGAACTACAAAAAAACCGAGCAAAAATTTTCCCGATGAAATTTGCTATGGCGGAAGGATATGAACTAGGATGCATATGTTATTTTGGGGTAACTTGAGTTGTATTGATTATTAAGATCACAAAAGTGTTTCCTTCTTCCTTCTTGCTGTTCAGCAATATCGTGTTTAATAGATGACTCACCAAAGAGACAGTCTTATTTTTATTCAAAGGAACTTTCAGAAAAGTGACTTTTGCAAACAACTGTAAATTCGCAAAGGTATTCATCCACATCTATTTTGAAAAACTTTATATCATGTCTTTTGTATATGGCATTTCGTTTTTTTTTCTAGCATACGTGACATACCACAGCATTTTTGCAACCTTGCTGGAAAGATGAAGTTACAATTCAGACAAAGGATCAAAGCGTGTTGTTATCGATAAAAGCAAACAATATTCTGTTGGCCGCGAACAGTCACCGCGCTGAACTAAGAAATGGCCGTAAATCTTCAACATCATAGCAATCTAAATATTCCGTAAGAAGCAATTCACTTAGCGTGTTTCTTCGCTTTCGTCTTTGATCCTTAAACTTCAGTGTGTGGCTTATCATATAGCCTATAGCTTGAGCTTAAAACCTCATTAGATTATTTACGAATCAAGTCTTCGAAGAAAGTGCCTCTGTGAGTCACGAAATTTTTACCTAACGTTTAACGAGAGAGGCTTTGACAGAAAAATAAATCCGACAGCACCAATACAATGGTCAGCCATAATATTAAGTAAAACGGATCCAGTAAATATCTCAAAGCGAGTAATTAAAATTGGTTAGTCGATGATTCAATTATCGACTTATTTCCTAAAAGAAACAACGTCTTCAAATTTATAGCCAGCTTAAAGAGGAAGCAGAAAGAGGCTGTGCTTATTTTATGGTAACTTACCAGCAAAATTGCTCCAAAAACCAGGTTTCAATATAGTTGACTGCGATATTTTCCTCCGAAGCGTGATCTTAAATAAACGAACACCATTTACTACAAAACATGACAACAAAAAAAGGATGCAATATATTCCAAAACTGGAGTCAACTTTCTGAAGAAGGAAGTAGGAAATTAATGAGATTTCGCTTACCAGGATTAGCAACCTCGGAAAGCACTCAACCGGGAGATTGTGTAGAACGTGTAAACTGGAACAGGACGGGAAGAGAAGTGACTGTTTTTGGTTTATTTCTAGCTTTTGTTGTTGTTGAAGAAAACAACTTCCTTTTTTGCTCTTAGTCAAGATCAGTTTCGATTTCGGAGTGACCTCATATAAGCATCGCGTTATTCAAACGACACGTATTCGTTTGAGAAGATAGAGTAACAAACAACAATTATTCAGCATTTCTTCCTGAGAGGCCCTTTTTAAAAAGGACAAAACGTTCATTTTTTTTGACAGAAGATTTGATTTCCACCAAAAGGATTTGGAGCCACTCAGACATGATATCAATTTCCGAGTTCATACTACTGAGTAATAGTAACGATATCAAATTCCGGATTTCCAAAAATTTATTTTAAGAATCGACGTTTCGTAACTTACCGTCATGCTTACATGAGTAAAAACCTGTCTTTTTGTTTTCCACAGTATCTAAGCAGTTTGCTTAGTTGTTTTTAGATTTACAACACAAAACTACAGCTGTACTAAAGAAAAATGTTACGAAAACAATCGAAATGGCGGATCACGCGCGATTAACGCGCGGGTCTGCGCGTAGAAGACTGCATTAGTTAGTTCCCTGCCGACGACGATTTTTGCGCGGGGTAAGTTTTATTGTGTTACTATTTTGGTTGTTTTTGATGGACAATTTTTTGAATAAAAATGCGTAGCTTGCTCGGCCTTTATCTAAGGAATAAGCGAATTCAACTTACTGGCGTCACTACACGTGCTGCTATTGCAATAAAGTGACAGAATTTAGTTACTTTGATTTAAAATTCGGCTTTTATTTTGCCTTGTGATTTAATAAGGGACAAATTAATCTGTGTTAAGGAATGGCAGTATCATCGGCTGAAAAGAACAATGTGGTTGCCTTGCTTAAAGGACGAGAATTACTTCCGGTGTAGGGTTTGCCACTCCATCTCAAATGTTCCTAAAACTCCCGAACTTGCAAACGATGGTGACTGAATTTCCTGAATTAAAAATTACAATTTTGGAGGCTCGAAAAATGATTTAAATGTAAAAATGTGCCAAGATATTCGAGAAAATCTAACCCTTTTTTTTGCTTCAATCAAGTTCTATTATTCTGCTTCATCTTTCCTTCAATATTCATCAGTTCCACAAAATAATATCCATTTTTGAACCTTTAATCCGAAGTAATATGACATGAAGTCTTCTTGACGCACTTTATCTTCCCGGGAAACGTGAATTTATTCCTGATTCGTGTTCTCTTAGTTTGTTTTCTGTGAACGCGAAAGATCAGTTTTGGGTACAATATACCTTCACAACAATGAATCATCTTAAAACATAGAGTTGACTTGGACGGAATATCCACGCTATTCGATCTGTTATATGCGATCAAAACTTACCAAGCAAACATTATAGAGTATGATATGTAATGGATCCAAGCGATACAATTTCCGGTTCTTTTTTTTGTTACTCGACTTGAAAGAAAGGATCGTGTTTTTAATCACTTTATTTCACTGTAATGAGTTGTCTAGCTGCTTACTTTTCAAGGGTATAATAAAATAATCGTTACAAATCTTGTTTAAACTAAGGGAATGATACTATCTTGTAAAATTTAGCCGAAAGTTTTAAGTTTAGTGTCGCACAATCCTTCATCATTTTTATTCCCTTTAAGTACAGTGTTGCCTCTTTGTTGTTTGTCTGCTTCAGCACATTTAGATTCAAAGGTTTTTTACCCGTTGAGAATAATTGTTAATAACCAAAAAGAAAACAAAGCAAGATATTGTGTTTTAACGCTTCGTTGGAACTTAATACGAATGATATTTCCAAACAATGATGTGATATTGAACAGTAATATCGAGTCCCTCAGAAGTTTTAGTTGACGAGTTTCGTTCAGAACTTCAGCGTTTCAGTAACATTTTTCTACCTTCAACTGGCATTTCAAATTCTCAGCGTTTATAAAACACGAAAAAGGTGAATCGATATAATAAATTTTAGTGTGGCGATGGGTCCACGACCTTGTAATTAACTGACGTTAATCACTTCAACATAGACTTTCAGTCTGTGCCCCCTTTAATTCGCTAATTAGTTCAGGGAAACGGAACTCACTGTGCGATGCATGCAAATTACAAATTTTTCTTAAAAGCGCTGAATTTGCATCTATGATTCCAAAACCATCGATGAGTCGACCGCTTGAAAGCAAAACCATTTCCATTTAGAAAAGACAGGAATATTCTTTGCGTTCTACGTTTGGTGTTCTTCAACACTGGTCTAATCTCTTTTCATCATTTCCGAAACGTCTCAAAAACTGACTAAGAAATAGAGTCCTAAGCTCACAGTTTCATAGATACGCATGATACTCAAAATAACACTCTATGGTGTTCACGGCCATGGGTGACGTAAATAAGTAATTGCCATGACTGACCATGCTTAATTTTCTTGGAGGCGTTCAGTTGTGTATTTGATTCAAAGCAGAATTTTGACAGCTTGCGGTCAAATCCACATTATATCATTCCTATACTACAGAAGGTCCTCTCTCGTCATATCAATCGCTCATTAGCTCTCTGTTGAAACTTGTATTGGTTCATCTAAAACTTTAGGTGATAAATTCCTCATACTACAAGTTTCCCGATCAAAATTCAAGGAATAAGTTCTTGTTTCGCGGGATACGAACGATCTTGATAAATTTGCCTCTACTTGGGGTATCCGTTCTCGGCCCCTTTGTCTAGATCCTATTATCCATCGTTAAGCTGCTTAATTAAGGGGGGTAGTCTTGTAGAGTTCACTTTAAAACCGGATTTCCCAGTGTAGTTATTCGATTCCATTAAAACAGCGTGACAAAGCATGGAAGGAAGTCTTGATAAGTGTAAAAAATAAATACGCTTTGTCTGAATCAGGGGTCATTTAGTTCGAATTGTAACGACAACTCTCCCTGACCCCTTCCCGGTCGGTGGAACATCATTTCTGAGAAATCAGTAATAAATCGTTAACTGTGACAAACATCAAATTACAAGTAATCATAAATCAAAGCAAAATGCGTAAGGGCAATGAAGCGCAACCGGCTCTTGGAGAAACTTACGTCTTAACAAAAGGTATTGGCGGAGTAGAGGCGGACGTGCGTGAAGGAAAGTACAGGAAAATGTAAAGTCTCTATCAATAAAAACATTATAACAGGAACTCAAAAGAGCTGTGTAATGGTGGTTACAAAAATGATTGTGTAATAACGGTATTCTGTTGCTTAATTTTTAAAAATGATTTAAGATTTGTCAGATTCTTATATTCTCCCTCTTCCTAGTCACCATCAAATGTTAAGCTGGCGACCGCAAATGCTCTTATGAAACGTATGGCTTATGTGACACAAGTGTTTTGCAGACATTACTTTGAGAAATCTGAAAGTTGTTGGTTAAATCCGAGCATTTAGTCGTTAGGAATGAGTTCATTATTCAAGCTTTTACCACGTCAGTAGCCCAAGAGTTAAGGAATCTTTCCTCAATTAAATAAACTTCTTTGACTGCTCCAAAGCAATGCGGGGCATAAGATATTTATAACAAGTATTGACTGTTTCAAAGTGGAAACCGTAAAGAAGCTGAAATTCATACCATTGTCGCGTACGAACTGACATGGTGCGCAATTTACTTAGATTCGAAACTCGAAAAAGATGCCACCATGTTTCGCTTTAAACACAGCGAGGCAGGTGCGAAATAATTTGCTAATGACAAAATATCTAGCAAGCGTGTTGATGTTGCATTACGTGACAAAAGTGAATTTATATTCTTTAGCGATGCTTCCTTTCGTGTTTTTGCAAAAAGTCATTTGCGTAGCTACAAGTTCTCTTAAATCCATGAATAGTTAAGAATCACTTACCGTTTGGTCACCAAATAGCAGAGGTTTCATGTAGAAGCGAAACTGTCGAACCGTCTGTCTATCCTAGTCGGTACTTCCGCCTTGGATCGTGTCACGTGATTAATACGAAGCCGAGTGCCGGAAGTTTACGTTAGTTGTCGGAGTTATTAAAATTTTTACTCGGCCACGACCACATCAGATGTTTTAAACATCAACAAAATTAGCACCATTTTCCGCTCCGCTTGTGAAAAATAATTTTGTGGTTTGCAAAAAATGGTTCTCTTTGTATTTCCGCGTTTGATGAAACGAAGCACGTACGCTGCTGTTGATTATAGTTTGCCGGTCTTCGATTGGCCAGTATTTAGGAAACGTGGACTAAGCGACACGCTGAAGCCGAGAGAGATTATGTTAGGATTATTCATTTCAGGCGCTGAAGAACTCGTTTTTTACACTCCGATAGTCAATTTACGGAGATGACTGAACTGAAATATTTTAAGAGTTTTGGTTTCTAAAACCGCGTCGAATTTGTAAGCAAACAAAAATAGATGACTTCAATCAATATTTTCTATCTGAAATTTGCACACAATAACAATGGGGTCCGTTTAAAACAGAACAGATTCGACATCTCTCCAAATATTTTAGAAAATGCTTCAGAAAACAAACCAATTTCTATGCATTATAGTTGTTTGAGATAGGCATTGAAAGATTTATATTAATACTGTATGAAGTAACGCAATACCGTTTTATTGATATGTCGCGATGCAATCGACGATCTAAATGCTCCAAGTATAGAAGTAAATTTTAAAGAAATTAGAACTTATCTAATATCTAAGTTATATTATCTCGTCAACCTATACAATTTTTTTGTTGCACATTATTAATTTGCAAGATTCCTAGAACTAAAATGAATGGAATTGCCGGGAAATCAGAAAGGAGAATTGATATTTCGAAATATAGATCTTTTTCTTCATCAAGTTCAAGAGCTAAATGAATTACAAATTTAAGTTTACTCACCTTAAACACTCACAACAAACGGACGAAAACGCACAAGCGTATCACCATTTCCATACGTAATTTACTTGTCAGAATGTAGACACGTGGGTCCGTTGTTTGACACGTGAATTAAGTACCTCTGTCGAGGTCATTGTGTCTGTTAAACGAATACACTGGAAATGACTCCTTTTATAATAACAAAATTGTCACACAATACAACCTTCCGCGTTCGGTTATTTCAAGGAACGAGATTTATCACTTCCTCTTTTCTTGAAACCCTAAAATGGATCATCGTGAATTATTGTTTTTACTCAGATTAAGCGGAAGCCGAAGCTGGTAAATAATTTATTCGTTCATATCATTCTACTTCCTTTGTAGGTCTTGAACGTTCTGACATATTAATTCGCATAACTTGTTTTGCTTTTTATAACAGAAAACAGAAGACTGTTTCGCTAGTTTCGTACTCTGCGGTTGTTATTGTAGAGGCTAAATTATTGACTTCGTGTGGTAATTTCCAAGAAGCTACACAGGTCTCGCTTGGGCGAAAGAAACTAGAACGTGATAAAACGAGATTCTTAGAATGAAAGGAACAATGACCCGACACGTTGCTGTCTGCAAAACAACGTGACATTGCCTTCATTTCCGTGTTTTTCAAAACGGGAACCTTGACGACAAAATTTCATGCTTCATTTCGACTCATAACACTTCTTAAAACACATCTCTTTAGACAGACATTTTCATGATTGATTTTATAGTTCGTTTTCATACTTTTTTTTAGTTAGTCAAATTGTATATTCTTATCCTTTTATAATTCGTTTTCATATTTTATTTTGCTTAGTCATATTGTATAACGCATTAGATCATATCCGCATGTATTTTGCGCTATATAAGTAATAAATTATTAATTATTATTACAACTAAAGCTTCACAAGTTCTGTAGGGCAGACTTTTGAGCTCAATAAATAAAATGAACTTAGGCAAATGACAACCATTTTTAATTCGCTGTTTTCCTTAAGAGAGTCGCTGTCGCGATTGATGAAGCCCTCAAATCCTCACGTACAACGGACGTCATTAATAACCCATTAATTTGAAACGAGGGAAAGATTGTTCATTTCGTTTTTGTTGTTACATCATAGGAAATTACATAACCTCACTTTTGATTACCCGTTCGCGAAATTGATTTGGGTCGAGACGTTAATGTGGATTGTATAAATTATGTTTTGACGCTGAGGTAAAACCGTTGTGAGCAGTCGGCCATGAAGAGAGTTTCGCTGACTGATTATCATCCTGCAGGTGATGGTTCTTACTATCAATAACTCCCATGAGTGACCAAGACAGAATTTCTCCTTATATCACGATTTCCCCCTATATCAATATCGATAAACTCTTCACATCCACTCCGGTGAATAATTGTTAATTGCTAATGAGATCTTGGGAATTAAATAGAAATTTGATTTGTGGTTATTTTTCATGACGGTGTCCAAAAATGATTTATTTCTTAAGTTGTTGAAGAGAAAACCGCTATGTCATTGTAAGTATATACCAAATGCTTTTCGGCGAGTGAGTTTTCTATGACTGAAAGGGTTTCAGTTTCCTTTAAGCAAGTTTATAAGCGTGTATTACTTGAAAAAATGCAGGACAATTTCTTCGTGACATGAAGAACAAAAGCTAGGCTAACTTTTTAATGAATCAAAAAAGTAAATAACTAAATGATTTGAAATAAACTGATATTATGTATTTCACCTGTATTCAAATGTCGGAAGTATTTAGTAAGTGTTTGTATTAAGCCATTTCTAATAATAGGCCGAACAGACTGAAAATACATCTTACAGTTACTGCGTTAGGGTATCAGGCTGGAAAACAGAAAGATTTTAATTTATTCACAACCACTATTGCTGTAAAACAAGGCGAATATTACAGCTAATTAACTAAACATAATCTATCGTTGTGTTTAAGGAGAGCGTTTTTCGACTGAGTGACGTTTGACCACAGCCAAAGTAATTATAACAGCCAATTAGGAAAAGGTGAATGACACAAGGAGCCAATGAGAGCTCGAAGTAAAAGAAGTAAACAGCTTGAAGCGCGGGAAAACGCGGCGACCAAGTCATAATTAGTTTTATTTTTGAATTTGATTGGTTGAGAAAGTGGCGCGAGTTTTTTTTTTAAACCAATTAGTGAAGCAAACCAACACAATCACAGATTAGTTTCGACAGTAACCTTGAAAATTGCTCTTGAGGCTCTAGTGCACCTTTCTAATAATCAAATTATTGAAAAAATCCTATAACAGTCATGTAAAGCTCACCAATTTTGACAATATATTTTGAAAGTAAAGATAGCGCGCAATTATTGAGAGGTATATAGTATGTAACGCCATCGAGATTAATGTTAATCACGGTTAATGAAAAATTCCTTGCTAAAATGGTTTCAGCAACATGAAATGACTGGTACACGACTTTTAAAATAAAAGTGATATGAACCGCTGAACACATTTCGAATAGTTATTTCCTGATTCCCCGTTAAGATTTTTCCGCATTACACTGGGCTTCTTTTGTATTTTCAAAAGAAATGGAGATACAAAGTGATAGCGGACTTTCAAATCATGAAAATACAATGACTATTTGGTGAAATCGTCGAATTCACAGACATCTTAGAGGTGTCAAAACAACATGCCAACTAGTATTCGAATTTCCATTTCTTTCTATTGGCAAAGAAATTTTCGAGGCAACACCAATCAGTATGAATTATCGAGGGAAACTCCACTTCGAACACTGGAAAGCAGGTGGAAAATATGAAAAATGTAATATTCTCTCACTGTAACGTAATGAACTTGATAAAGTTTTGTGCACGGAAATTGTGCCTTAAAAGCAGCCTCCAAAACTCTTAAAACCAAAGTCAATTTTTATTCATGAGACAAAACAAACCACAAGAGATAAGAAACGAAAAGTTGACAACTCACGGTTTTTAATGATCAGATGGAAATTCAACTGCAGACAAAAAAATTGAAGGAAAGTTCTAAACTGACAGTATGCATTTAGCAAATGTCTTTCGCTTGTATCGAGTGATTGGATTTCATCGAGTCCGACGATGCTCTAGCATATTCTTTGGCATACCACATAAACATTATTGAGGCTTTGTTAATTAAACTTTTCGCTCATTGGTCGAAATAACTTGTTTTTAAATCAGATAGTTCTTTACAACCCCCTCTGAATAAATTACGAGGAAAGGCTGAGAGAGAGCGACAACAGGTGTACATTAAACATCAATCACAGTTTACGAAAATTCATTTAAAATGTTTCAAGACCGGGTGTGAAGTTCTGGGTTTCGCAACGTCTTGTTTATAGCTTACAACGGAAATTTCATTAGTTTTGTCGCTTAAGATAAAGTCTCGCCAGACAACGGAAGCTTCAGAACAACGTACAGACAATCACTGCATTGGTTCAAGATCACACCACTTGAATTTTTCGCTGCAGTGAATCTGGTTACATAATTTTATTTATTCTTCACAAATACGTCTTCAACTGCCAAAAAAAAATCTTTTCTGGGCCGAGTTTGAAGAAATTTAAGGAATTCTTTCACCATTTAGAGGATTTTTGCATTAAGATTAGTGCTACAAGTTTACTCGTGCTCCGACTTGGAAGGCTACAGACATGAGAGTAGGTTTAGATTCGTCCTCCGAAGAGGATGAACCTCTATTTAATATGGAGGATGTGGAACAAAGAGCGTTTGAAAAAGACAGGGATCTGCCCCTGTGGAAGCGATTTCTGATCACGTTGAAAAAACTGGGAGAAGACAGGAACAGTTTGAAGTCCACACTTTGTTATTGTGGTGTGTTCATGGTATTTGGAATGTCAGATGAAATTCTGGGTCCTACTCTTCTCGAGCTCAAATGTTTAACTGGAAAGTCTATCACCCTCATGAGCGTGCTGTTTTTTGTTCACGATTTGTGCAACGTTTTTGGATCAACATCCGGAGGATATTTAGTCGATCGGTAAGTACTGTTAAAATTAGAACGGCTTTTGTAAGTTTTCGTTTGTTACTGTTAGCTGTATCATTTCAGGAAACAAAATTCTTGAAATCCAAAATTAGGAGTGCCCTTTCGGCGCGTTCTAAGAGGTTGATGCACATCACACGATTTTAAAACCGTAATATTTTCGAAAATGGCAAAACCTCGGCCTAGACAATCTAAGCAAGCTGAGAACTCTTCTATTGTCGATTTTAGTAAGTAGTCTTGCAAGAAATTAACAGCTAAACTCGCATAAAAACGTGAAAGGTTCTTAAACAAAGTTAAAAATCTAGCGTTGACTGACTGATTGGAGAATGTTGCATTCATGTCTTCATATACTCAGAGAATAAGATCTTCTCTTGTTTCACATAGATTGGTAATCATGCATATGTGGTTATGGCTCAAGTCAGTGGTTTTAAAATGTATATCAGTATTTCTTGATAACGCCATGATTTCTAAAGACAATGGCCCGAAATTCAAATTTACGAGTCTTAGATACGGCCAATGTATTTTTCCCGTTAAAGTTACTTCATAGCAAAGAAAATAATTTGTTTAGCAACTAGATTTTACGGCGTGGAAAATCACAGTGGGAGATTATGAAAATGAAAACTGATCACATAGTCATAAACTACAAAACAAAACAAAAAAACAATTTTTTTACTCTTTTCTTCATGATGCGAATACTCTTTTTAAAATACTAGGACAAAATATTTAAGCCAATTTCCCGAGATTCGAAAGTTGTGGCTAAGACTTCTGTTTGTCTCATAAACGCGAATTAAACTTTTTAATAATTTACCATAATGATTTTCAGAATATTTCCTTTGTGTGATAAAATATCAAAGTTACTGAAAAACCTTATTCAAAAGTGTACCAGCGTTATACTTCAATCTTGATATGAGTTAATTAAAAAAGTATTTCACTCGGCTGTTGTTACTCTCAAGGATGTAGCACGATAAATTTACACGGCTTTCTGCGCTGAACAAAACTTCAAAGAGAATTCCTTAGAATTTCAAAATAGAAGAATGCCAAAACATGATCTCTGATTAGTTTCACGCCGGAAAAGCTCTAGCCCGTGATTAAAAATTTACGATTTCTGGAGCAATTTCTAATAAAAAAAACAAAGGCCACAATGATAAGGAAAAAGCTTTTTCTTTTCTAGACCGCGGCCGCAAACAAACCACAAGACATTTCGAACTCTATTATTACCGAAATCGCTGAACCTTTCACGAAATCACTATAATCTTTACAATGGCTAGTAAACTCAAAAATAAGAAGCCTTTCCAGGTTCAAGACCACATTGCCTGAAAAACAAGAATCAAATAGAAAGCAATAATAAACCTTCATACGAGGAGATAAATCTCATATTTACTTGAGGAATTTAAAAGACAAACAATATTCCTTATTCACGTCTTTGTGCTTGCTTATTTTCAAGTGTTTATCCTTATTCTCAAGTTTGCCCTTATTAACGCTTTTAAGAACAAACATAAAATTATTTCAGAAAAGCTAATTACAGATATTGTTCATCAATGTACTTGTCACCAGATAAAGAATCATTTCGGTTTTAAGACGGTGACAGTTTTGCATTTTCAACTGTTTCAATTTAAAATTCATGGCTATCATAAAGGAACTTCATCCTGCGACGCTTAAATGCCAGATTGTAAATGCAGATGCAGATGAAATTAGTTTTTCTTTCTTTGATTCTTTTGTAAAAAAAAACAGAGACTAAAGAAAGAAAAATACAAAACCGAATTTTCAATCGTAAATTATCCTTTTTTTTTTTGTTTGGAGCTTTAATGAGGGAGTTGCAAGAACTATCAAAGTTATGCTCCAGTCTGTGCGCAACAAGAATTCAGGATCGATGTCAAGAACAGTGGAACAAAAATTGAAATAAGGAGGTTGCGGGGGACGGAAAGGAGCTGCATACAATGAATACAACGAGTGCAAAGTTTTTACTTATGTCTTTTACAACATTTTCAACAGATTCAATCCCAATGTCCTGGTGACAATAGCTCTCGGCCTAAGTGCTATTTGCATCATAGCCATTCCACTCAGTCATATCTTCGTCATCATGCTGTTTTTGGCTGGAGTATTTGGCGGGTGTTTTGGCGCCACGGACACGTTCACAACCGTGCAACTGATACGCATGTATGGCAAACAGGTAAGCCAATGAGAATTGTCATAATTTTTATACCACAACAAGCTTACTAAAGGGGGCTCACTCCATTCTTTTATAATACCCTTTCGTTCGTCCCTCGCTCTGTACCAGGCGACAGAATGCTTTAAAACGAGGGGGCTCATAGGAGAAGTGCCCAAATTTAAAAATTGGTGTGTATGTGGTTCTTTTGTGCATAAAATTCTGTGTGTAAGTTCAAAAGTGCCCGCTATTTTCGCAATCGATTTGTGTCAATGCACTATAAAGCAGTTGCTCAACCAAAGTCTTAAGATATACTATTTCGCTAAGCGTGCCTTTATGAAACAATTTGCATTATTTTCAACGCGAAATTCTTGTTTGAACCAAGCATGTATTTTCATGAGTGAAGTGTTGAAGAAAAGCTAGAAGGCGCAGCGAAAGATTTTTCGTCGTCAGTTCATCGTTTTGTAAGTTTGTTTGGTTGGTTTGGTCAGCTCCTTCGACATGTCCTATGCTTCTCAGAATTTGAGACCTATTATGACACAATTTTACAATCGTATTAATAACAATGATAATAATAATAATGATGATAATGATAATAATTAATATTTCTTTGGCGCATATTAACATGTAAATTCGATCAAATGACTTGCGATGTTACTTGCCTTGCAACGTTTTTATATACCCTGATTTTAACAAAATTCTGTTGCTTTTTGCAGGTCTCTCCGTATTTGCAGGTAAGATTCTTACAAACTCTCGCTGAATTACTCTGATTACGGCTGTTAAGAACTGTCCAAGCAAAGGGTTTCTCACTAACGGCGCCTAAAAGGCACAAATACCTAAGCATTAAGCTTAGCAGCTCACTTTTTCATCATTTTTATGTGATAGAAAATACTAAGTTTTACCGCCAATTACACCTGAATGCGCATTTTGTATCTCTCATTCGCCACATTTATCATCAACCATTTCACTCTTCTTCGCTAACCTTCTAAATACTCATACATTCCTCTCCTACAGGCTCTTCATTTTGCATATGGTTGCGGCGGATTCTTGAGCCCGCTGATAGCACGGCCTTTCCTACGGCGTCGCTGTGTTCTGGTAGTGAACTATACGACTATTGTCGATGAATGGCCGTACGCAAATTCTACTACTGGTATTGACAATTCTACACACATATTCCACACTCAGGAAGAGACACACCGTGATACTCATGTGCGTTGGGCCTACTGGATTGTAGCCCTGTTGCACGTAAGTACAAAGGATCATAATTAATATAAATTTAGGCAAACACTAACCCCTTACTAACCAGGCGCGAGGGCCGCACTGGTCAATATTGACCCAAGGTCGTGGTAGTGCGACTGAACCGAGCGCAACGAGGTCCGTACAGAAACGGCTGAAGGCCAATATTCCTCAGTTCAGCTTGAACAAGCGGGGTAAGTAAGTGGTTTATTATATGGCACTCGGATTAAACTTGGTTATTTTGAATTTGCCGGCTTTCGAGAGCAAAAAATACACATCCCATGAACGTTTCAAAGAAAACGGTCCATAGTCCAAATGGCAAAACCCAATCGAGTAGGACCTAATCAGAACGCTCAGATTTAACTCAAGACTTCCTTGCTATATAACAAAGGTTCGTCAACAGGAATTCTCCAGAAAAAAAGCGATGTCTTGATAGAGCAATGAGTCCAGAGCTGCGCAAATTCAGCCTATAATTGTGATTAAGAGGTGCAAAGGGAGACGCACCAAAAAGGGGCTAAGACGGTACCCTGAGATTCCAAAGGAAAACGGTAGTGTTAAAAGGCCCCACGAATAGGACATACTGCAATAGAGGAAACTTTAAATTATGAACTAAGTAAACTTATTCCATCCTTTTGAAATTACCGAGAAAAATGTTATTCAGAAGGGAACAGCTGGTAAACTACAACTTGGAATGACTCTGACTTGTCTTTTTCAGCTTCCAGTTATATTTGGTTTGCTGTGGCTGATGTTTACGCGCAAGTTGGCAAAAATAACAGGAACTCTAAAAAAATACGAATATGAGATGTACGATGAACAAAGACTCAATAATCCAGGTTAGTGTCTTCATTGTATTTTAACAATATCACGTCTGAGAAAAATGTAAAACCACTTTCATTATTTTGTTTCAAAGCATTTTCCAGGATTTTTGCACACTTATGAAAGGCTGTCGCAAGAAGAAAGCGTGATTTTATTTGGATTTCTTTTTACTTTGAAAATTAACTCTTTAGTCTAACTTTATTATATTTCTACGATTATTACTTTACTTTCCGCTATTGTTTTGTGGACTGAAGCTATTTATTTTAAGGTTTATCCCGCGTTAGCTGTTGTAGAAGATTAAGCCATACTGGAAGATTAAAAAGCGCTCGCCTTTGAAGAAAGAGACTCTTGGAACCTCTCCCTTGGGCGTGTTTAATTAGGCTTTTGACTGTACAAATTGACAGTTATAAATAGGGAGGGGACGTTGTGCCCCTTTCACACAAAACTCCACGATTATAAATGGTAAAATCAGTTAATTCTACTACAGTCAATAACAGGATGATGAATTTCGTTAGGTTACAACCATCACATGGTTACATTGTATCTTAACGGAAACCCTCCATGGCTAAAGGTCTTTGGAGACGATCAGAAACCACGAGTTGTTGTCGTCACAGTTCTGACGTCACTGATTCTGCTGCTGTACGATGGTCTTATGGTAAGTCACATATCTTATAACTTGCCTCGAATGATCATGACGATAATAATTAAAAATTGGCCAAACGCATTGGCGCGAGACAGAGTTGAAATAACGATAACGATTTCCCTTTAATTATAAAACATGAGGTGCAATTAAGTATGCCAAGTAGACAAAAACGAAATTCATTGGTAGAAAAGGTATCTAAGTTTATTTTTTGCTTTGCCCTCCTTAGTCGATCTAGTCTAGTGACTTTCTAGCTAACTTCTTAACTCTCATCTTGAGTCACCACTGACTTTGTCCCCCTTTTAATATGTAATTAAAACAAATTATAAATAAATTAAAAAAAAATCAAATTAATAAAAAACTATAACTGTTTCTTCAGGCCACATTTGGTGCCTTTGTGTATTCCTACGCCGTCAAAGGAGCAGTTCACATCAAACCGAGTCACGCGGCTTATCTTAACTCTCTCTTCTGGGTAAATATACAACAATATACTTCACAAATAGATTCCATGTTTCCGTACTTCTAATCAGTAATAGATCACGGATGACGTCAGAATGTGGCACACAAGGCGCCTTCGAGTGTCACTGATGTACTTACCCCACTTTGACGTCTTTTGTGATCTATTACTGAACAGACCCAGGGTAACATGGAATCTATCTTTGTCTTATTTGATGATCAAGCAAAATGCTGTTAACAGTGACGTCAACTATGCGTCTGTCTTCCAATAGATCATCAGTAAGAACCAATCAAACTTCGTGTATCATTTGGTTATCATATAAATTACAATCGTGTATAGCGAGAGGAGACAGGTCTCGTTAGATTATTACGCTCACGATACGATCGAGAAAAAAATGCATTTTCTTTTCCATTCCGTTTTCTTTTATTCTCTTTTTTTTCATCTTTTTTATCTGTTTATTTTTCAGAGTTTGTTTTCATTCTCTTTATTCCTCGTTCTAAAATGAAATACTCGAACTATCTATTTCCTTCTTTAACACACACAAACCTTTCGGCGATGGTGATTTTTTTAATTAGCATTTCTGTTCTTCCAGGGTTCACTATCAGTTGGTCGATTTGTGTCCATACCTGTAGCCATGTATGTGAAGCCTCCCACAATGCTGATGATAAACTTGGTAACATAATTAATATTTTGGGGGCTTTTGCAAATGTTTTTACTACATAGACTGACTGAAAGATTTCAAAATTTCAGAAATAGTTAACTGATCATTTCTTTCACTTTTTTCCGCACACTTCAAGCTGAAAGCTGAACGACTTTGACTGAAGCACTCATACATCCTTCCCAATCACTATTATGCAATGAAAAAGGAGTTTCCCGAAAGCTTTTCCCCTTGAGTTCCTCCTGATCACGTGAAGGTTCCACTGTGTCTTTATTTAAATCAGTCCGTTTTTGCGATCGGTTTCCGTGAATTCAAAGATAAGATAACCACAAATTCCAATCAGATAAGACTAAATAATTACCAGGAGTCAATGATAACTCCAAGATAGAAACTAGCAAACGGTCAAAGAGGAAAGTAAAGAAAAATCAAATTAATCCTGGGTTACTTTTGACATTAAACTAAAAAATTACTTTATCAGTCGGTATTACAATGGAGGTTGCATGAACCTTTAGAGGCACCTCCTCCCCCACCACCCTTTTGCAACACCCCCTGAGAGGAGGAAGTCAATTTAGTGAGTCAATTTTCTGGGTGGAGTAAGTCAATTTAGGTGTTGACATGTTTGAGGCCTTCTTTTCATTATCTAAAGTCAACATTTGAAACCTATCGTCCAATTTCAGGTTGGCTGCCTTTTGTCAACACTTTTCATGTTAATATTTGAAGAAAGTGAGCCTGCACTCTGGTTAGGGACAGCGGGGGCTGGCCTATTCATGAGCAGTGTCTTCCCAACCAGCATTGCGCTCGCCGAGTATTACATCGACCTCACAGGTAAGACAGTAACTACCTCCCTAGCTTAGTTCTGCAGTATGAAATCAATATACAGTCTCGTGACCATAGTGGTAATCCATCGTTCTCACTTCCTCAAACGTAACGACTCGTTAATAATTGTTTTTTAACGCAAATCCTTCCTCATTTTTCTCGAAGCTCCCGTGACCAGTGTAATGATCGTCAGTGCAGCTCTGGGAGAACTTATTTTGCCCTTGGTAGTAGGACAGGTGAGTGGCTAAGATATTTTTTTCGATAGTGTTTAAGAGAGTTTGCACGTTACACTTTCATCCCAGCGACTTGAAGAACACACCTTCCAAGTTCAATTGCGCTTTTGCCGCCAACCTCTATATTTTTTGTCAACTTAATAGCTACTTTTATGATAAATTGAAATATGTACTCATCATTCTCGTTCCAACTCTCCAGATACTAAACAAGCCTCTGTTTTTTCACAGGTTTTCGAGAGACTGGGTCCCGTTAGTTTTCTGGCAATTGCGTTCTGCGCATGCTTTATGGCTCTGATGATATTCATCCTTTTGCGGTCAGCGGAAAGATCAGAGACTGGTAAGTTACATTCTTGAAACAGAAGAGTATAATTTTATATTTATCATTATGAAATCATTTTCCTTCGTTTTGATAGACTGGCTTGGATTTTTCTGGTTCGTTTGGTGTGGTCAACCTCCAAGCTCTGCAAACCAGCCAACATACCAAACACAAGCCCACGACCCTACTCCTACCGTGGAAACTGGAGACAACCCTCCGATAGAGACAGTGGAGCTGAACATTCAAGGATAGCAAAATTGGGTTTTAGGTCATAACTTCTTCTTTAGGTGGCCTCAAGTCGGTTTCTTTGGTTTTTTTTAACAAAAGTGTTTGCAGGAGGCACGTTTCTTCGCCCATTGGAATATTTGAGACTAGTCGGCAAGAGGTTTGCCGAGGGTTAGTGCTAGGCCTCTTTCAGACCCCTGGCTGGCACGAGGCGCCGAAGCACCATTTATGAAGGCCCGATCGCCGGCTAATGATTTCGTAATGCTGCCCTTTTTTTTTCTTTCCTTTCCTCCAATTGGCTCTGATTGCGGTTGAAGAATCTATTAAAGGATAGAATAGTTGTTTTTTGAGTGCACACAGTGTATTTTTGCTTTGGTGATTTCAAGCATCTGTTCAAATACTTTAATTATCTCCAAGATAATATCAACTGCTCTCTCATTTAGATTTCGATTTCGTTTGATGGTTTTTTTTTGTTTTTTTTTTTGGAAGCATCATGCTAAAAATTGTGGTTGATGATCATTTAAACAAGGAATTGTTAAACAAAGAAATCGTTTGAAACCTTCTAAAACCTTAAAACCTTAAATTTGGGATTAGCAGACGAAACTTCAGAGTGTTTTAGGTCAGTATTTAAAATCCTGTGTAATGACGTTATTTTTGTGTAAAGATGGAAGTGGTGTTTTTGGGGTCATTGAAAATTTCTTCTGGGCTGATTTGGCAAATAAACCTTAGCTCCCTAATAATCCTTTCAGAAATAAAAAGGGACAGATTATTTTAATCTGCTGAACTGATCTCCCCAGCCTTCTCTTCCTGTTCTGTGACATTCGGTTAAGGCTTTATATCTGCCTTTTTTTCCACCTTTGTTTTTTAACACGTTAAATGCTTTTCATTCAAAAAAATTTCCCGCGTTTCCTGACGAACCGTGCTTTTTTTTTATTGTTTTATACATTCGAAGTTGCTGGCTTATTAGTAACAATAATGAACTTCAAAAAAATGGAAATAATTTTCTGAAATCTTGTAGCTTTTTTATAGCTTTGTTGGAGTAGGTGATTTCAAATTCGACAGAAACATTTTTAATTACAACATAAATGTCAAACAAAGTATAACTTGGGGATAATGAGGCACAATGTGAAGGCATTCCAACCTTTGAAAATAAGTGTGATGTTCTGGCATGCCTGGATATTGTAGAAATTCCGTGACTTGTTGCTGGCTGGGAAATAAAAGAAATGTAAAACAAATACGGCTGTTGATATGACTCAGACCCTTGTCCTAGTTTTTCTCACATGCCTGATCGAGAAATTTCTGGGAACGATTTTAGCCCAGGTTCCGAATTGTTACAAATTGTCATTTTATTGAGATCATTTGCAAAATTTTATCTTTTTCCTTCCTGAAATGAAAAGGAGCTTTAAGGGAACAGGTTGATATCTGTGGTAGATTTTTTCAGTCCTACTATTGAACAGCTCCTTATGTCTGTTCCAGATAACCAGTTAGTGCAGACGCGCCAAAAATCTGCTGTCGTCTCGCTTGCATTTTCGCCCGCCTTCGCCGACAGAGTTCCTGACACAGGTTACCTTTCACTGTTTGGTGTAATTCTGCGGTTAAAATGCAAATATTTACAAATCTATTTTATCAGTTTCAAACATGTTAGCTCCCTGATGGAAATCCACATTAGGAGCGTTCTTGACACCAAAGAGAAAATCGCGATGTTTTGTGTATCGCAAAGTTGAAAATAAATATCTTGCTCACTCGACTCCAATCAGATTGAAAAAAATTTGAAGATGACGAAAACACAGTTCTCCTTATCTTTATTTCTGGCTCGGTCCCACTTATGATAAGATTGTTCCTAACAACTCTCTTGTTTATAGCACTGATTAGAACTTAACTTAGCTACATCGGTAACAATTGGTCAATCTGCAAAATAAGCTAGAAATCCCACACCCTACCGCAGGGAACCGTAATTTCTCCACAGTCACCCACCATGATTTACAGAATCTGAGGTTTCTTTAAATTTGAATATTTTAAATAATTAAGAACTTTCCCGAATAAGATTCAAAGAGATGTTCTGGCTAATTGAAATTTTGAATAATTGAAATGCAATAGATTGAAATTCTTTCTTTCGTTATCCATAAAAATGAACTTTCCTTTAAAGTATTTCCACTCTGAAGTGAAAAAACGAAAAAAAAAGTGCAGGAAATGTTTTAGAAAATGAAAAGATTTTTACTGTACCGTCTGTATATAAATTTAGTAAAAGTTTAAAACTAAAATGAACCAGTTGGTGGCAATTGTTCATCATTCAAAGATTTTTATTTTAACGAAGTTCTTTTCAAGTAGTGTTCTTCGCAAAAGATCTATTTCATTCCTAAGTTTCAAACACTTTCTGTCTATTAAACTATATCACCTACATATAGCAATATTCAGAAAGTTTGCAAGAATCAGTCATATCCAACAAATAAATAAAACATGGCGTCATGAATTTTTGATCGGCCGAACCTTGTCGCGAACGATAATTTCGAAATAAAATCTTAGTCTCGTCAAATTCAGGCGAACAATGTAATCATTATAATAGCAAAAATAATGAAAGGTAAACAATGATTTGTTTTAAAGAGTGAATATACTTGGGTGAACTACAGGCGACAAAGCTAATCTCAGAAAATTTTTCATTCACAAGGTTTGTTTGTCTTAAACGGATTTTCTTCGATCCAAATCGTGTGACGTCACAAGCTTATATTTCCATTTAGTCGAGACAAAATGGAGTGAACAGATTTCCCAGTTTTTTTATGCTTTCCGCTTGTTAGCGAACTGAAGATCTGCGCTTGAAGTCCTCCGGCGTCTCCGCGTAAGACCACAAAAGAATCATCGACCAGTATGTTGGAGAATTTCTTTAAGGGAGAAGTGCCGAGTATTTTTGAAACAACGATAAAGCGAGAGAAAGGTTCGCGATCGGAGGACAACTCACCAACTTCGAGATTAAAGAATTACAGGAACGAAGAGGAATTTCTGCGAAGCGTTAAAGCAACAATATGTTATTGTGGTTCCTTCTGGACTTTTGGAATGGCTGCTGCTGTTATTGGGCCGACATTACTCGAATTGGGCTGTGTTACTAACCGGCCGCTAAATGTGATGAGCTGGGTATTCTTTTCGCAAGCTTTAAGCGCTCTATTTGGTTCAAGCATAGGGGGATTCTTAGCCGACAGGTATATAAAACCTTTGATTTATTTGATGGTAAATTAAATCAAACTGTCAACAAAAATCAAGTAGTTTCAGAAACTGATTTAAAGTTGGGAATGGTCAAAACTGTTTTTATAACCACATCAGTACGTAGAGCTCTTTTACACAATCTATTTTAACATCCATTCTTTAACGCATGGGATTAAAAGTTTTTGTCATAAGAATTAATTCAATGAATCCATAAGTCTTCACAGGTTATGAATGTCATAATATATTGCAGATGGAATTTTTCTCTCGAGAAAAATATCTTATTTACTTTGCCAATGTTTGGACCAGTGAGGAAAAAGGTAGAAATGAGTGAGTTATGATCTTAAAATTAATAGTTAGTTTCTTGATATAAAAAAATCCACCTTAAACTAAGCGGTGTGTTAGCATTTTGAGTGAACTGATAGAACTATTTTTAAAAACTTTCAGAAACTACTAAGATTTCACAACATACTAAAATTTGAGCAGATGATAAAATTATTATTTTTCTCCATTTCTAGATGAGACAGTCTTAATTTTTTTGTCTTCCGGCGGCAATTTTATCACTTCTTAAGCACTTTAATGCCATAAATATTTACATCGAATTACGTTTAAACGTTCAACATCATTTTGGATAAATGGGGGAGAAACATGTTTTCATTTTGGACAGCGGATATTACTGGGGTCTGTCCAAAAAATTGCCCAAAAGTCCCCCAGTAAAAAATTGCACTTACCATGCGTCTCAAAAACGTTTAACAGCATACTTCCCTCTTTTCAGTTCGAAATACTAGCTACAATCGGCAATATTGGTTTTTTACGATCAGAAATGCATGTTGTGTATCATAACAACTGGAAATTGAGATCGAAACTGCGCTCAGCGCATGAGGTGAGCGTTGCAGCTTTAGTAAATCCTGGTATAAATTAGAAAATAACATAAATAACAAAATTGTGCTTTTAATTTCGATGGACTTAATTTCCGGCTCAGCGGTTATACGTTTCTAGAATCTTAATTCACCTGAGAACAAATTATCATAAATTTTATTGCTTAATTTTGTGGTACAGTATTTTATTTGATAAATACACAGAACAGTCTATTTAAAGAATTGATTAGCAAAAAAACATGATTTCATCGTTGTAAAATTCTCGTCGAAAGTGACATTTATTTAAGATATGACTCGAAGCATCGGATCGCTGTCGGTATACTGGGTCAGGTAAGGGGTTAGTGCGCAATTGCTCAGATACCGGCACTGATCCGAAGTTTCTATAAAATTTCAGGTACGACTGCAATATCATACTGCTGTATTGCGTGACGTCTGTAGCAATTTATCTTGCCGTAATCCCAGTGTGTCACGTGTTTGGCGTGATGTTGGCGTTTTTCGCCCTGTTGGGGGTTCACATGGGAGTGATTGATACCGTATCGAATAGTGTCCTCATCAAGATTCACGGGAAAAAGGTTGGTATGCCACTAACGAAAACACTATGGATGAATCTTTTCTTTTAATATTAAAAAAAGAGTTTCCAAGGAGAAACCAACGCCTTTTTATTCATAATTTTATAATTTCACTCACACCTTTTTTTATCATTTGTAGGTGGCGCCAAGATTGCAGGTAAGCTAAAAAAAAAGATAGCAGTAAGTAGAATCTTCCGTAATATGACAGGGAGTTTAGTTATAATTTAATTAGATATATATTCTTACCGGAAATTTTTATGACAAAGTGAGGACCGATTGCACACTACAACTTCCCGTCAAACCCATTAGCTACAGCTACTCCTTTCAAGTACAATTTCTCAATTTCTACAACATTTTTTGTCTGCAGTCTCTTCATTTCTTTTACGGCCTGGGGGCACTGGTCAGCCCTGTCATCGCAGAGCCATTTCTGCGGAGCGCATGCTCGGATGGACATTTCAAGACTAACATCTTTGGTTGGACGCTGGAGAATTCTACCCTGGAAAGATTGTCAGAGTACAGCGTCGATGGCTTTCCAGATATCGATGTTAACCTGACAATTCTAAATGAGACCATATCACAGATGATGGGTCCGCGCCACTATCACACAAAGTCTTTTGTTCAATACGCCTACTGGCTGGTAGCGCTTCTTCAGGTCAGTTCAGTTGCATGGTCCTTTTGAATTAGCCTGTTTGTCTGGCTTTCCACATTTCTGTCCGTCAGTCAGTCAGTCTGTCTGTCTGTCTGTCTGTCTTTCAGTCTGTCTTTCTGTCTGCCTATCTGTCTTTCTGTTAATCTGTCTTTATAAATGAGACCATATCACGGATGATGGGTCCACGTCACTATCTCACAAAGGGGATCTTTAGTTGATCCAATACTAAATTATTTAAGCTAACATCACAAGAACTATATGGTAGACGATAAGGAGAATTACTAAAGAGACATTGGGAGTTAAAGTTTGAAATATTTGCAAAGGAAAGAATGGCATGGCGAAATATCGGAAACCGACCCGCCCGGTTGACCGGATTCATATGAAGAGGCTCTTAGTCTGTGTCTGACTCACTCTAAGCCCACATATCCAAAATATTTGTAAGTAATGTACTTAACCCACTTTAAAACTTGTTATTCTTTTCTCTTTCAGATTCCCGTACAGTCAGGTTTGTTTTACCTCATCTACAGGCAGCGATACCTCAGGCGCTGGTCACCTGATATTTTTGCTGGGAGGGTGGTGACTCTTGCCGCTTTGCCTCCTGGGAATAGCGATGAAACAGAAAGTGAAGGTAAAGCACATCGATTCTACTCGGGTGGAAGCAGTTTTGATTAAGGAATTGTGTTGCCAAACGGTGCGTAAACATGAGAATCT
Organism: Pocillopora verrucosa; assembly: GCF_036669915.1. NCBI lineage: Eukaryota > Metazoa > Cnidaria > Anthozoa > Scleractinia > Pocilloporidae > Pocillopora > Pocillopora verrucosa. The sequence goes on from NC_089322.1 coordinate 20,684,703, forward strand.
TTGCTAGCACATTATTTGGTCTTATCAGCATGATATGGCTAACAATAAAGCTCTCAGGTCACCACACAGAAATACGTTAGGATAAATACTACTTTTCGTCGATTTTTTCAACACAGCCGGTCTAACAATTATACCGTGAGGCGTGAATAGCGCAGCGGTGAGCAATAGAGCTTTTTAACACAGTACAGTCTGTTCATCTTTTTTAGATCTACCACAAGTGTTGAAACCTACCGCTGACTCCTCTATTAGATTATCATTCTGTAGTCTTCCTGCCAAAATACCGCTGGTAACAATCCTCGCTGGCCTGTTGTTATTCCTGTTTGATGGCTTACAGGTATCATGAAAAACTCATTCGTCATTATTAAACCGTATTTATGGTAGAAATAACTTGATTGGCTGTTATCATAGCTCAATCGAAAAAAGTGCTCTTTAACCTAATGTTCAAGTTGTTTTCCCTATAAAAATTCTTATCCTTGTATACCTCTATTTTAGGGCGCATATGGTGGATATTTATACACGTATGCAGTCAAAAGTGAGGTGCACATGACTCCAAGTCACGCTGCTTACCTTAATTCTTTATTCTGGGTATGCAATCAAACTTTTGATATGGTGCTCAGTAGTATAATTTGAATAGTGTTACAGGAATTTTATCAGCGATAAAATAACAATAAGAGAGACTAAAATAAGGCAAATTTGAAAACTGCATAGTTGAATCACGAATAACACGTCATATATTTCAGTATCCCAACGTTTTCCCTTTCAATTTCTTAACAGTTTAAATCTCTGTAGTGATTAACTTTTAACACTTTTCCTTACAGTTTTAAAACATGATTGATCAATAAGGTCCTTAAAACATCTTGATCATTAAACCCCTTCAACCGATTGACATAGAAATTTATAAAAGTTAAATTGAAGAATTATCTTATTAATATTATTAATTTGATACTTATAGTTCATCATAATTTTTTCATTTAGTGTTCCTTTGCCGCTGGAAGATTTATTTCTATCGTCGTTTCTGTTTTTCTGGTACCGGATAAAATGCTTTTTGTTAATCTGGTAAGTGGAGAGAATACCAAAGAACTTAATATCTGAAGAAAAATAATTGTTTTACTTCCTCTCAACAAAAATATAAATTTTCCTCTTTATAGTGAATTTCCTATTCAAAGCAAAACTTTTAATTTGAGAATTATTCGCCTTTCAGTTTGGATGCTTTACAGCAATATCCTTCATGTTGTATCTGCACGATGTGTCTTTAGCATTATGGATCGGTAGCGGGGCGTTTGGCTTGTTTATGAGTTCTGTATTTCCTTCCACTCTGTCTCTGGCTGAACACTACATTGACGTCACAGGTACAACAGCTGTCACCATAGTTACTGCTCCAATGTCCTGAATGATATGATAGGCTGAACAAAACACGCAGTTTGATCGGTTCTTACTTATGATCTTTCGGAGGATAGGCGCATAGATGACGTCACCACTTTTTTTTTTCTCATCAAATTTTGACGTCATTTGTGATCTATTACTCACCAGAAGCCCGAAAACATAAAATCTATTTGCTAAACAGCTAAAATGGAATTCTTTTAAAAAACTTCCCTCCTCTGGCGCTACAGCTGACAACAACACTCACGTTATCTTTTTTTTAGGATCCATAACTAGCATCCTAATTGTTAGTTCTGCAACAGGAGAGATGGTATTTCCTTTACTCATCGGAAAGGTGATCATAATTTCTCTTGAAAGCAGATGCACACAAGTTTCGATAATATATAAATAAGCCTATTATCTTATAAGCTTAGAATTTGTCAACAGCGTAGGCAGAGAAAAACTCTGAGTACCATGACAGGATTGAAACTGCAGCTGAAAATATTCCGATTTTGTCATCTAAAGAGAACTCTTTGGTCAGTGCATTGACTTTATATTAGACAAATGTCTTGTATACTGCTAGGATTAGTGTTGAAAGCGTCTTCAGTGCGAAAATTGTTAGAAAGATAGATTATTTTGAGTATGTCGTCGAATAAGACAGACTTTCAATGTTTGCCTCAGGTAGGGAATAAAGTTTGATTTTTTTAGGTCGTTAGATGTTCTTAAACTATATCGTTAAAAACGCACACAGCGTTAGCAAATATCACATACACTCTGAACGTGTGCAAGTGTCCGAGGACTATAAAACTGACTTTAAATTGCTTACTGACCATAAACCTTAAACAAAAAGTCTTTGTGGAGCTCGGTTCCCCAATAAAGTCTCACTGATGGCTGTCTTTTCCGTACCAGGCGTTCCCGCGGAAAGGACCACTCTCTTTCCTCGTGATTGGTTTCTTGGTTTGTACTTTCGCCCTTCTTGTTTTTCTGACTTTGCGCATGACTGCTAAGGCTCAGATCAACCAATCAGGTAGGCGAAAACTGTGACCTACTCTACTCCAGTAAACGATTTTTTAGAGGTTATATTATGATGTAACAATTTCGAATAGTTTGAAGTTTGTGCAAGATCTGGAAATTATATTCAAAATGTAATTTCGTAGATGGAGATTCGCTTGAATAGAGAACTCATTAACCTTTTGCCTTTGTCCAGTGCATGATCTCTATCGTGTCGCAGTCAATCGCCTTTGCCGTTGTAACCAGGCCTGTGACGATTGTGAATACACCCCGCTGGTTACGTGTGACGAAGAAAATGAAGAGGCTGGGAACGACGAGCTAATGAGAGGCGAGACAGCACATAGAGTTGTGGAGCTTCAAAGTTGACCTATCGCACCTGCCCGGATGAGATATCTTCTGTTTTATATTTCTCCTTCTGAATTATTTAGTCCAGTTAAACTAAAGATGGTTTCAATGATTTTGTTCGAAAAGGCTTCTCTCCATAAGCATTCCAACAAAATTTACAGCAAGAACAGTATGAGTACGAAATTTGACGGCAAATTTTCAGAAAAATATTGAGATGACAAGTATCTCAAAAACAATCTATTCATTGTTTGTCAACAAAAAGGCTGATATAATTATTCCTGGTGGGGATAAGCAGGGTGTTTTTCATATTTCTCCTTCTGAATAATTTAATCCAGTTAAACAAAAGATAGTTTCAATGATTTTGTTCAAAAGGGCTTCTCTCCATAAGCACTCCAACAAAATTTATAGCAAAAACATTGTGAGTAAGAAATTTGAAATTTTTGTCAGCAAAAAGGCTGGCACAATTATTCCTGGTGAGGAGAAGCAGGGTGTTTTTTGTATTTTCATCTTTTTTTCTGAAATTAGTAACAAAGTGATTTTCCTTCATCCTTTAACAATCAACAGTCAAATGCAAACCATTGAAAAAAGTGGAGAACTAATTTTTCTTATCATCTCCTTAGTGCTGTTGGGAGCAGGGTGAGTTTTTAGCGGTGTTGTCCCTCCAGAATGCCGTTTTCTGAAATATTTTGAAATTTATTTTCTATGGGACATTTCTTGCAAAATGGTTGCTTGGGGAAAACGTGTTCAGTGCTCTGATTAGTTAGCTATTATAAATTGTAAATATGTGTCAAAAATTATGAGGTGATTGATGGAATCAACAATAAAAGCGTTTTGAAGTTTTCCTTTCTGTTCTCTACATTTACAAACAACACGCTCACCTAGCGCGGATCACTTCCGCATTGGACGAGTACTTCCGGTTTAGTTGGAATCAACTTCCGTTTATTCTCTGGTTGCAACACAACACATAGCGTTCTCGCTTGGTAACTCGTGACTTTATTATTTGTGACACTTCCTGTTAGTGAATATGAAGATTGACCATACGCATCGTTTTTTTTTTTAAACAAAGAGATTTTTTTTAAAGTTTAGTTTTAATCTTGGTGGTGGCAATGTGTTCACTATTTCAAGGAAAATTTTGCAATGGAACTTCTATTATCGTAGAGTTCTTACGCCAAATTTTAAGACATAAGGATCAGTCAGACTTACCATTTCTCTCATTTTGTTGAGGGGATAAACTTTAAATTACCGGTTTTTTGTATCAGAAAGAAAAAGTTATGCTTAAAACAATTACATCTCAAATTCGGGGGACGCAAGTTCATGAAAATCAGAAAATCTGATGTCGCAGATTCTCCTCCAGAATTTAAGCAAGGTCATTAGCAGGTTGTTGTTTATGTTAAAGTCAAAATTGTTTTTATTACCCAACCAATTAAATTTCTACTTTTCCTTCTTCGCTCACAAAGAAAAAATGATTAAAAGTAAAACAGCCACCCGAATTTAAAAAATTGCTGCGCTCTTTGAAAAGTTTAATTTGCCTTTAAACTCTAAGATATTGGAGTTTTAAGAAAAATTTTATCAGCGATTTTTGAGGAATTTGCTTCATCTTAGAGAAAAAAATGTTTGTCTTTCAATCTCCTGCTCGCCTCCCACTTTTTGTTTAAAAACACACGTACCTTAAGTACATGCAACAAGTGGAGGGTTATGAATTATTAAAGAACAGCCACCGACCGCCAAAAGTCAGCCATATTTGAAAAAAAAATTATCCTAGCATCATGGGGAAGCGGTTAGAACATACTTCAATAGTTTTCTCTTGAGAAAAAGCGGCGGATTTTTGCGCTTGTTTTAATTGCTTAGAATTTTTCCTTTGATGAAGAGAAAGCAAGTTTATTTTGTAGAATTTTATCTGTTTCTCAAGTCCTAAACAACTCTACGTTTGGCTTCAAATATGAAACGACCGTTGCTGTGCTTTTAAACGTTGGCGTCCATTGTCTTCACACATGACGAGGGAAAGACGGTATGAGTTTTATTCATCTTCTTGGCTTGACTATTGCTCAAGAACGAGCCTCAAGGAATGAAAAACAAACCGATGGAAATCGCTCAAACGAAAGCAGAGCTGATTTATCACGCCGTGTGTTTATAACTGCGTTGTACTGTGGCTGTTTTTTCTCCTTCGGGACGACAATGGCAATTTTAGGACCAACTTTGATCGAATTAGGACACTTGGTTCATCATGGATTGGACATGATGAGCTGGTTGTTTTTTACGCAGGCGGCTTATGCTTTGCTCGGAGCAAGTGTAGCTGGGATCATGTTGGACAGGTAACACGCTGTAAAATGTCAGTCCTATTGAGGTGCTAGATACCTTTATATAGCTCTTAAAATTTATCTCTTTTCCTATAACCCATTTATTTTTCTGTAAACTTTAAACCGTGAATATTCAGTCAAATCATCGATTGCAATATGGCGCGGTCATGGCAAGCTATTTTCGTGTTGCAACCTGTTTGTTATGATTTATCTATTCGAGCGGTTTAGACAAGTTGAAGTCTTATTAGGAGATTTTCGTCAAATTGAATTAATAACTGTCGAGGTTTTGGTTACTCGAGTTATCACTAATTGGTATTGACTTTTCTATTCTTGTACCACTTGAAAAATCGCATACACGCCTACTTACAAACGCGTCCATGTGAGTCCCCTGATGCATTGCGAGCAGTGCAATAATGTTAACTCAGACCGCACTAAAAGCTTACTTTCTGATGATAAAATCGTATAGAATTGTTAAACAATAGACCGCCGCACTTTCAATCGGCTCATTGGCGTAATAACCCATGCGGGATGTGGGAAGAACATCAGAACAGTTTGTAACTCACGAGCGAGTTATTTACAAACTGTTAGGTTTTTCAAAACCGTTATCGCAGCTAACTAGGACTTTAACGACTTTAAAGTCTTTTTGACTTCCACAGCCTGTCTACTTAGGGCTTATAAGCAAATAGATCGTGGAACCCTCACCAGTGTCGTCTTAAAACAGGGTGTCCGCCTACTACAGTTACGCAACAATAACAAGATTGATGTTTCTATCTGATTCAGCTCCAACCACGTACATCGTTGACTTCTGCACTTAAACAATCATTTTGATACTTTGTCTACCTCTCAGTTCTTATGAAAGGTCGCTGATGGAGGAGGTCCATAGCTAAGAAAATTGGTTATATAGAGTTTTGAGACACAGAAGTGACGTTTCGCTTGTTGGTTCAACAGGTGTTATCTAATTCGAATCTATCTAGTTCTCTTCTTAACTTTTGTTCAAGTTGACTGACCTCAATTTTAAAACCATACAGTTCCTCTCAAATATTCGAAATTTCAAACGAAACCTCTTGAAGCCTCCATTCAACATAGGATTTACACGTTTGCTTCATAACGATTTCCGTTGGGCAAATATTTGTTTTACCTTAAGTATAAAAAAGAGTCGACCTTTCCTTCTGTCGATGTTTCAGCCTTGCTTGGAGTGAAAATCTAAGCAGAGGGAAGCTGAGAACAAGAAGCATTATCTAAGTTTTATTGTGCGTTGTGGGGTTCCCTGTGTTCAAAGTTTATTCATGCATATTATTCACGATTACTTCGTGTCAACACGCTTGACTTGATCACAGACACAAGAGTAACAGCCAAACTATCAAATGATACCTTCAACTTCATTAGAATGCAAAAAGTGACTGTGGCTTATGAACACTACTCATTTCTTAAATGGCTTTAAACTTTTCATCTGCTCAGAAAAATCAGCCCAGCAAAGATGCATATTTCTGGTGGCAATATTTAGGCTGTAGAGTGATTCATATGACTGTCTTTAAGGAGATCATCCATAAAAGGGTTGTTCTGTTTACCTGCTTGCGACAGGTGCATGTCAAAAAATAACAGAAAGAAAGAAAAAAAGGGGGGGTTGCATGGTAAAAGCGACCCTCTTTATAGGGAGAGGGCGACACAAAATGATAATAAGGCAATGCAACCTGCCTTGCCCCCAGTTGTATATAACCCTTTCCTTCCCCCCCTCCCCCTCGACAGGAAACTCTCCCCTCGGCCAACATGGTTTAATAGTTAATAGTTTCACTGTTTCTGATGATTTATCTGTAAACAAACACGGATTTGTTTACCATATCGCGGTATATAGACTTTGCAATTTGAAAGAAACTTTCGGCTAGCAAAAGGGGAAAGAAACGACGCGAAAGGAAACTTTGGCAAAAAAGCCGTTTTTTTTCCTTCCTGAAACGGGTGACGACAGTGTCACGAAGGACAATTTAACCTGCCACCCATTTAGTTCGATGATCAACTTGGTGTATAGGAAAACAAATCGTTGTGTCTACAGGCCTCACATTTAACACCAAAATAACTTTAAAACACAGCAAAAAGTAGCAGCTTCTAACAACGGGAGAACACGACTAAGCCGCGGGCTGCGAGACGCCTCTGGATCGAGCTTACCTTTTTTTTAAAACGATATCTCTCAAGTCATGAAGCCATAAAGTTGGAATTTTTCAGTGAAAGAATTAAGTCACTGGTTTCCGAGTTGATCCCAAGAGAAAGATATGCTTCGGCAAGTGATTTTTCCAGTGATATGGATGAGGATCAAATCTTACGCGGATCAAGTGGAAGATTTACGAAGATACTTCTCTCCGCACTGCAAATCTATTTGTGCCCATTTTCTGTACTTCAGCACGTTTTTTATGTTTGGTATGTCGGTGGGAATGGCAGGACCAACGCTTACAGATTATTTGATATCGTTTTTTACAAATATTGACATTATTGATGCCTTAAGTTGGCTTTTATTCACGCAGTCTACTTTTCGCTTTGTGGGCGCCATTGTTGCAGGTACCCTTATCGACAGGTATAACCCGTTTGTCGGCTTTTTCATTCCTGTTTTACCATAGACTAGTGTCTTCATTCTAAAGAAACCTCTGTTCAAGGGACACTTATTCTGGTACCCAATGCGCCCCCAAATGGAGGTTCCATTTCTTAATCTTTACGTGTTTCATTTCCATGTAAGAGATAATTCTTGTCAGTGTACACTGCCCCTTGCCTCGAGCTCCTTCCGTGAATACTGATTCCATAAACAAATGTTGACCTTCGGGTTTCAAATATTTTTTTTAAGGTTATTTCATTTCTTTCCATCTCAGATACGACTTCAATCGTAACCTTCTCCTTTTGTGTTTTCTGTTGCTGAACGCGATCTTCTTAGCGGTGATTCCCATATGTCGGACGTTGTGGCTTCTGATCCTATCAACAGCAGCTGCGGGCTTTTCTGTGGGAATCTTAGACACTGCTACTAATGTTCAGCTCATTGCTATTCATGGGAAAAAGGTAAAGAAGGAAGATTACTTGAGCTGTTTTGTAATCCTGAACGTTTTTGTAGTGCAGCTTAGGTCACTATGATTAGCGCTCCGGAGTTTGGATCAAAGAGTCTGGGTTCGATTCCCAGCCAGGGTCATTGTGTTATGTTCTTTGGCAAAACGCCTCACTCTCACAATGCCTGTTTCAATTCAAGATTATGTAGACGAGTACTGGCGAACTGTTAGGGAAATCAGACAAAATACCAAAGTAGGGGAGGGGGGCACGGTAGCAGTGATGTACTAACATCCCATGCAGGGGATGGGCGAGTAGCAATACCTCTGGTCACTTCAAGTTTTTATGTTTAACCATGTCAATACTGTGTATCTATACATATAGATACTTGTTCTATATTCTGCAAAAAAACAATTTAACCTTTCTTTTATTTCATTTTCCCCAAAGGTTTCTCCATATCTACAGGTGAGTCGAATCATCTTTCACCCTCCTTTTCATTTCCTCTTCCTTTAGTTTGAGCGTTGTACTTGACTTTGAGGTATCTACACCAGAAGTCAGTTTATCACTAGTCATCACTTTTTTTTATAAAACAAGATGTCTTTGGTAACCACAGTTTGTAATTGAGACAAGAGCGTCTGGCTTTGTCAACTGACTTAATATTGTAAATTGGCCACCGCAGAGAGTGTCTAAAGCTGACGTTTCAGGTGTCAACCCTTCGCCATTTGTTGTAACGAAGGGCTTACGCTGAAAACATCAGCTGTAGAAACTCTTTACCATGGCCTGTTTACAATATCAACTGAGTTGATGAAACAGATCATCTTAAAAATCATCTGACGCAGCACCACAGTTTCCCTATAAATTTCCCCCCTTTTTTGCTTTTAAGAAAGTTCTGTAATCGTGATTGCAGCGCTTTTAAAAAAATTAAAGATTAAAGCAAAATAATTGCGCCAAAAACTTAATACTCGGGCAATTAAATCCACGTCTACCAAAAAGTTCTTAAACCTCTATCGGGGAATTTTGTTTGTTCGATAAGATTACTTTCATCTTCCAGCCCTCTTGCTTCATCCTAACTCCATCTCTCGGCAACTTCGTTTACATTCAATTCAGAAGTTGGACGGTGGACACTTTTGGAAATTTCAAACTGGTACAACTCCTTTATTTTCGCAGGCTCTGTACTTCTCCTACGGTTTTGGCGCGTTTGTGAGCCCTCTTATCGCAGAGCCCTTTCTCAGCGGAAGTCCCCATCCAGATCTTGGGCTGCCGGCAGCCAAAAGGGGGAATCCGCTGCCCTACGGTGGGATGGGACATCGCAGTCATCATAAGTTATCCCACAGACCTACCAACCATATGAGAGACACATTTAGCACTGGATCTGAGGAATACAAAAGCGAGGTCCAAGTAGCATACTGGATTATAGCTTTAGCACATGTGAGTTTATTTGCTTAAAATGACATTTATCCTTTCCAATTTGGTCCAACCAGCGAAATGAGGAAAAAATGAGGTAGATGAAGGTTTTAGTAGGCCTGGGGAGAGACTCGCCCATCACCCTCAGGTCCGCGCAGTTTTAACGGAGCCTTTTGGCTTATCGGCAAAGAAATAAAGAGAAAAAAGAGCTGACGTGCAACCGAAAATCATGAAGGAACGATATAGGATCTAATAACAATTTGCACAATAAAACTTATTTTTTTTTCTTTCGTTGTAGTTGCCAGTGGTAGTAGGTCTTGCATATATTGTCATCGCGGACAAGTGGGCGGAGCATAAGTTAAGACAAACAGCTGTCGAGGCCAAGGCAGAAAAAGAGCGCAGAAGCTCGGATATCCCGGATGCAGAAGTACAAGGTGCTGTAGAAAACCGGTTCTTTAATTATGCTTCTGAGAATGACTGATCAAATATAGAAAGAGAAGTTTTCATCACAAACGACCAATATGAACTTAAAGAATAAACATGTAAATTGCATGAAACGTGGAAAAACGCTTATGATCAAGTCGTTACTTATTTTTATCTTGGGTCTGAGGGACCAGTTATAATTTACCATCTGTGGGAGGGGAGGGTCGGATAACTTTTAGGGGAACAGAGTGGGATCAGTCGTCGCTAACAGAGTACGGAGGGTTGTGGGGCAAAACAAACGCAACCCTGGGTTACTTTCGACGTTTAACTGAAATTTTTTTATAAAATGAGGTGTTTGCAGTTTTTTACCCTTCCCTCTTTCCGCACTGCTAAGTTAGAATCGAATACAACCATCTTTTATTCCTCTTAGGAGTTACAACAAAAGTTCACCTCGACAAAGAGACTCTCAAGAAACCGGGTCTATGTGATAATCCAAACAAAACACAAGTTCTGTGCATTACATTCTGGACTTCATTTCTAGTTTTTCTTTACGATGGAATGCAGGTGAAACATTTTTCAATTGTTTTAGTAAATATTAGGTCATTCAGGAAGTAGCAAGAAATTGATCAAAGATATATTAAGAAAAAGTAACATCGTCATACTCATATTATACTTGAATTTTGTTTTGTCAGGGGTCCTACGGGGGATATGTTTATACTTACGCAGTGAAGAGCTCATTACGAATGACGTCAGCTCAGGGAGCTTTTCTTACTTCTGTGTTTTGGGTGAGTTCTGACCGTTTGCTAGCCAGGGACCTAGGACCCATTTCTCGAAAGTCCCGATAACTGCCGTATCTTAAAATCTATATTTCAAGTTTCAAGTCTGACAATTATTTAAAATGTTCATGTTGTTTTCAGGGATCCCTGGCATTAGGTCGTCTCGTATCCATACCTATAGCTTTGTTTTTGTCTCCAGCTGTTATGCTTCTGGTAGATTTGGTAAGTTCTCTTTTATCTCTATTCTACCATTTGATAGATGTAAGACCTTAGAAAAAAATGTCTAGACTGAACTCAGAGAGGTACTGGGTCGAGTGTTAAATTTCAACAGAAGATGATCCTCTCTTTTCTTTCTCTGAAGAAGTAATTTAACGATACAGTTTGAAATATTTTTGATAACTACGCTATTAGCTGGGTTTCAGGATCGTCATAACTATTTTTACAATAAACTGAATAATTCGAAGTTACGAGTTTTGTTATAAGAAGAAAAAACACTTAGGGGCGACTTCGCTCAGATGCACGGCGAAATGACTTGAAATGACTGACTATATGAAGTCATAGTTTGGTTCTCTTTCAGATTGGCTGTTTAGTTTCAAGTTTATTAATGTTAGTCTTCAGAGCAAGCGAGTCTGCGCTTTGGATGGGAACTAGTACATTTGGTCTTTTTATGAGTAACGTGTTTCCAACAAGTGTGGCATTAGCAGAGCAGTATTTCAATGTCACAGGTTTGTTAATTACTAATGAACTTGGTCTAGTTCCCTGTCAAAAACTTACACAACGCCTGAGGTCACTGTGAAACTCCGAGAATTTCGCTAGCTTCCCTATAATCATCTCGTTCGTCGCTCGTACTAATTGGTTTACAGAAGTGCGCGAGAACTGGGGACTAGTTATACGGGCACAAAGCGGCATAGCGGGGGCGAGGGGGGAGTGGGGGGGGGGGGGGGACGGGAAAGTGGGAATGAGAGACACCTTTGCTTCCTCTAACTGCATGTCTTTCCCTTCTCGCCACTACAATTTATCTCTATTATTCCAACTTCGTATGAAATAATTTCGGCCCACAGCTAATGATTATGGACATGTTTACAATATGTCCTATCCCAACTAAGTTCTGTTTTCTCAATTGTTGTGATTTTCAGGTACGGTGACCTGCATGTTTGTTGTTAGCGCAGCCATAGGTGAGATGATAATTCCACTCATTGTGGGCAAGGTCTTTGACTACGTTGGTCCAATCAGCTTCTTAGCCGAGGGATGCATCCTGTGTTTCGCGGCATTTGGAGCTTATTTAGCTGTACTAATATTAGGAAAAGGGGCGGCCTCTCACGATGTCTCCAGGAGAGAAGGTGAGGAAGTCTTATAGCTCAGGTCTTTGCAGTGAAACGGAGGTAACTAGCCTTGCACTTGTTATTGTATTCCCTAATCAATTATGGACAAGGTCGGCTTTTGTTACAACAGCTCACTGGCTGGAGGCGAAAGTAATAATTCTCGTCATTGATTGGATGCTAATCCATTTCAGCATAGAAACCAATCGTTGTTTATCGCCGGGGTAGGGGGATAGGGTAATTGATGACCGGTTTCTTCGCCCTGTACCCGAGGCAGCCGTTGAGAAAAGGTTCGATTCTACTTTTTAAATTCTTCAGGGCCTACCTTGAGATATTATGTTTTTGTTGACTGTAGTTGGAATAAACTTGCTGTTATCTGTCTTAGTGCTCGGAGAAGGAAAAGATGGCTGTGAGGAAGATGAAGAAAAGCCTGTGGGGGAAACAGAACAAGATTCTGATCAACTTATTTCTAAAGATAAATCGCCAAATAGATGACATGATGTATGGACGAAGAAGCGAGATGAAAAAGAGAGAAGCTTAGGGACAATCTATAAGTAACACAGGCTATCCGGCTTCGTACCCAACTTCCTACGTTTGTAATTGGCCGTGGGATATCTGGGGGCGAATCGACAAAAATCGTCGTCATTTGTTGACGTCAAATGAAATGCCACGATAGGTACCGTTCCTCCTTTCCCGTATTCCCGCGTGGAATCTGAGAAACGTGGCGCACCTCGTTTTAAACAAAGTATATTTGCAAGGAAGAAAGTGGTTTGGGGAAAATTCAAAACTTTTTGCTGCGTATCTTTTTAACTATGAATAATAATGTTCCGGCTTTCTACCTTCCGTATATCTCCTTGCCTCCAGAAAGGCTGAAATTACTCTGTTGCCAGGTCCATTGTCACGTCTAGTTTCGACAATTTAAACGGAAGGCTTTGCAATGATTATCATCTATTACCTAAGTAGACTAAGGCTTATTAAAGATATGAAATAATTTTGTACAAAGTGTCAATAGTTTTGTACTCACCACAAGAATTAAAATAAACTGAATCTTAATCTGGCAATGCGTTTGACACATCCTTGGAAGTTGCATAATTTTTTGTCGAGTAACGTTTCAAGATCTTACCGTCTCCTTCCGAGAGGGTTGAGTTAAGGCCCTTATTATTTTACAAGGTCTCATTGATTTCTAAAAATTTATGACGGGAGACTAATTAAAGATGGGGCTCATTGAAAAATATTTTAACTCAGACTTAAAAGACAACCCTTTTTTTTTCTGAACTTTTGTCAAGCTGTATTGAGTACAGTGCAAAATATGGCCATTGTGGATTCCTCCTGACCGATGTGGTTCGATCCCGTAAATGTGGATCGCACAAGTTACCCTTCAATTTTGCTGACATTTTTGGGGGGCTGAATTAAGCGACAGTAAGTTCACAGTGAAGCAATTGTTCTGAATATTTTAACTTTTGAACATTGCCCACTTTGAACCGATGCGCCCGAGCATTTCGTTCAGCCGAGTGATCAATAAAAGACTGGTGACGACTATTGGACTTCAACTGAACTTCGAACGGTGACCGCGCGTGATGGAAAATCCCTCTGATTCATGTTCCTTGCATTTGCAGTGTAGCATATTAAAACTTGCAGAACCAGAGCAAAGCGCTGTGGTCGATCGCGTTCGTATTAAGTTGTATTACTGGCTTGAAATCAGAGTTACTTGATATGCAAAGCTACAGCTGGAATCGGAGGTGTCTTCGTAGGTTTCACCGTGGAACGCTCATCAGGAAACCGACAACTGAAATGAACAACACTCGCTCTTTTATGATTGGATGTTCATGGCGACGTGGAAATATTTCAAGGCACATCTTCAACGTTGATACGGGATAGGAAGAGGTGTGTGAGTTTTTTCTCTGATTGTTTTCAAAAATCAGCGCCAATCGTTCTCCTTTAACGGTCTCTAAAATATAGTGAGAACGGTCGACGACTCGTTCTCCCGTGTGGGTGGGTTGGGGGGAGGGGGTAGTGGGTAGTGGGTAGTGGAACACTTGTGGGTAGTAGGTAATTAAAATTTTGCACGGAGATATTAATTGTCAGTAGCTAATTTCTCTCAACACTGTCACCCCTGAATCATCCTTCAAGAAACTCTTGATTGTTGTACAAATTCTCCCAGTAGGTAAATGGGGAATGGTAGGGATGATGATGTTGGGGTGGTAAGGTTTTCCTTCATCAATCCATAGTTATTAATTAGATAGCATCATCTATTTCACAAGAAAATTTTGCAAAAAAACAGTTGTGAATGTTGTTATGAAAACTATAATTAATTGAAGCTTTTAAATTGACATTTTTTAAAACTTTCCTGTTAATTGGAAAAATTCAACTCTTTTACCCATAAATATTAAGTATGATGATGGTATCTAGTACATTTTCCATCCAAAGAACACTCATGATTTTTGTGGTGCTGAATGTAGAGAGGCAATGCCTTTCTCTATCATCATCTTATTGCCTTCTGATTCTCAATGATTGTTGTAAATAATTAATATCAGGGGTTTTTATCATCAGCATCACTATTACCTGGCTGAATTTTTTCAATCTCTTGTATTGACTGTCACTGAAGTGTACTTGTGAAGATTGATTTGTCACTAGCAGTAACTTTTTAAGCATCTTCTTTTATTTACTTCAGGTGGACATCAGGCATAAAGAGCAGCAAACCAAAAATTTTTTGTGCTTAAAATTTTATTTGTGGTTTTGTTTGTGACATAAATAAACTTGTTGTCACATCCTGCCAAAGTAAACTTCTTAAGGAATTCAGAAATTTGAAAATCTTGTGCTTTGTATAATTTCTTTTAGTCATACATGTCTAATATATATTTAGGTAAAGGCTTGAAATAATAATTCTGAGTACCTGGTTTGAAAATGTGAAAAGATCTTTTTATTACACAAACCTCATGAAACTTGTGAAGTTAGGAGTATTTTAAAAACAAATTTTAATACTGACGTGTGCTCTTTAGACTCAACTAAACCATTTTTGTTGTTTATCTAAATTATGCTGCTATGATTGCAATGACAACTTTATTTCTTGACATTTAGGGAGCTGCCATCCGTCACCCTGTAATGCCTTGTGACCTCTGGACTGAAGTGAGGCAGTACCTGGTGGTTCTTGACAGCTGTGGTTTTAAAGTTAGCTGTTTTTACCTCATCTCAGCGAGGTGCTTAACTTAAGAGAAGTACTATCTTGGTGCAACACACCCTGGCTTTCTAAGACTTTGGGTAAGTTAATATTATTATTTTATGGTCCAGTTTGGCAAGGAGTTGAAGCTCTTCCACCGACTATACCGGTGATGATCACGCGAATCGCGAATTTTGTTAGTCGTATATTTCTTAAGAGGAAAGAAAACTACAGTATTGATTTTTGAATCTTTTACAAAAGTTAAATTAAATTTTATTTCAGAGAACTGATTCTCGACTTTCAAAACAATTTCTAAGCTTTGCCGAATTACGATAGTTGTACAGACTCACTCCAACTGATATTGGGGTCGATAATGGCGCGCAGTATTTACAGCTATAATATCATTCGATCAGCTGTTTTTGTGACTTACCGTAATTCAAGTTTAGTATTGTGTTTTGAAAATTCAGAGGTACTTAATTTAAAGAAACATTCCTGCCGAGTTCTGCCGTTGTCGGAAATGAGGAGAAAGGTTTTTAAATTCCCGTTTGACTTGACCAGTTTACGGAAAGATGGGGTCTTCTCTGTAATTTTATTTTCAATATTTTCTACAAAAACGTTTCGGGACTCGATCCTAGAAGTCTCAAATGATGTACATTATTTTGCATCGAATCGACGATCAATCGGAGAAAGATAAAGAAACGATTGAATAAGATTTCGAACACACCCCCGATAACGCCTCCTTGTAAACAAAACCAGTCTTTCCTGTTGAGCTTCGTAGCTGCCTGTGATTGGCGCGTTAATCGAGTCCAACTAGTTTAGGCAACAAAACCGGTGCAGTTTTCAGTTTTATTACGTGCGCTGGTTGGATTCGTTGTCTTCAATACGCAGATTTCGAAGTGTACGCATTATCGAATCAACCAGTACTCGGATTTTGGTTCAGTCGAGCGAATTATGCTCAGTGCATTTCGTTTTGTACAAGTTGCAGCGAGAAGGACCATATACACATCAACAAACGCCATGGGATCGTTGAAAGTTGCCGTGATCGGCCAGTCGCAGTTTGGTTTGGAAGTCTACAAAAACCTCAGATTAAAAGGCCACGAGATCGTCGGAGTATTTACAGTTCCTGATGTTAAAGGAAAACCAGATGTTCTTGCGACAGGAGCCGAGCAAGATGGAGTGAAAGTCTTCAAATTTCCGAGATGGAGAACAAAAGGGGAACCGATTCCCGAAGTTGTAGAAGCGTACAAAGCTTGCGAAGCTGAATTAAACGTGCTTCCATTCTGTTCGCAGTTTATTCCCATGAACGTTATTGATTTCCCTAAACATGGTTCAATCATTTATCATCCTTCTTTGCTGCCGAGACACCGAGGAGCTTCAGCTATCAATTGGTGAGTGAATCTTATGTAAGATTTGTTTTGGTCACGCAAAGATCGTGAACGTGGTGTTGTTTTCTCTGCGGGTTTCCGTTGAATGTTATTTGAGCTCAATTTCCTCAACTAAATAATGCCCCTCTTGACTTAAGCGGAGGGTATTTGAGGTAAGAATTGTAATTGAACGAAAATGTGCTATTCAGTTTCAAATTAATCGTATTATGTTTGATTTGAAATACGTATCCAAAAACATCTAATCACTATATTACGCTCAACAATGGTCGAAAATTATGAATGACTTTTTGTTAAAACATGGCATGCTAATGAGCTGCTTTTGTCGGTTTAAATCTTCCGGCAGTTAGAGAACGAGTCAAACCGGAATTAAATTATAGAAAAAAAGCCAGCCTCTCCCTAGAACTCCAAGCCGGTAAAAGTGTTTTTGTTTACAGCGTAACAAGGCTTTATTGTTCATTTAGCTTGCAACGAACCTTAACGATTTCTTTGCTAATCATACAATTTCAAGCCTCTTTTCTTTAAAAATAAAAGTGGGAAACGGCCTGGAAACCTGTTGATTGTTACGTAAATGTAATGTTTACTTTGTTTTGTGCTAATGTGTTAAATTGTGGAGAATGTTATGTCTGTTTCATGCGTTAGTCGCCATCTTGTTTTAATAATTTTCGATTAGCTTGGGAAAAAATTCTTCATAACATTATCTCGATATGAAGAATGTATCATCAAATTGAAGATTTGCCCGTTGGAATTGGTTTAATTTTGGGTATTTTGCTGAGACTATTCAGAGTCGCGGTGGAATCGTGCATGAAAATTTCCAATCTTCCTTGTTAAGCTAAAGTAATTGTTTGCAAGTACATTTTTGATCATCAGCTCCTCTTTTTCTTGAAAATAAACCACAATCTTAGGGAGCACTTTCAGAAAGTGAGCAAACACCTCCCTCTGATCTGAGGATGGTTTTGAATGACCAGTTTTTTGAAGGAACGGTATGCTCCATGCATATGTAGAAATCATACAATATATTTTTTTGTGGCTGTTTTTAAAAGTTTGCATGAAATCATGAAAGCGTCTGTGCTTCGTGATTCCAAAGAGAAATGTAACATTTACAAGTTTTCTTAAAATTTAATAAAGAAATTTGACATTTTGAATCATGCATAATAAACTGGCCACTATAGCCAGTGATTTTACAGTTTCACTTCTATTCTTTGTTGAAAAACTCTTGGCCATCTCTTTGAACAATCAGGAACTAATGAAAAAGCCATTCTTGACTCCAATAATAATCTTTTTGTGAGAGTAGGGTGGATATTTGTTCTTTAGTGTTCAGTTATTATTTGCATTTTTTGTAGCTAAGTTTTGGAGATCTAAATAGCTGTGTTGTCCTAGGTCAAATTGTATGGCATTGGAGGAAAAAACATTTTTTATGGTCAGGTTAATTTCTGGTATTTATAAGTGCAGTAATGCAGAAATTTTTATACAAGCACATGCAATTCTTCAAAGATGAAGATATAAATAATATGGATTCTGGAGTATACTTCTACTCTTAATGGGATAAATAGGATTTTTTGAGAGAAGAGAATTTCTGGAAGAAAACCATCTTTGAAGTTTAGTGGAAAAGCAGAAAAACATCACATGCTAAAGTGATTTAAAAGATAAACCAGTGCAAGAATTCACAAGGGGATCTGTGAACCCTAAGAGGGTAGGGTGGTATAAGTCTTCTTGCTTTCTTTTGGTTATTAATGTACAGTTTAATAAGATCTCCTTAGAGGGAAGTTTGTTACACTGCTCACCTATGTTTGGTCACATGTGTTTGTTTTTTTAGGACTTTGATGGAAGGAGATGAGCAGGGAGGCTTCAGTGTGTTCTGGGCTGATGATGGTCTGGATACAGGTCCAATCCTTCTTCAAAAGAGTGTAGATATTGATCCCAATGAGACAGTTGACTCCTTGTACAACCGGTTCTTGTACCCTGAGGGCATCAAAAGCATGGTGTGTGGCTTTATAATCTCTAAAATAAATCTGAAAAAGGAATGCTTATATAGGTCACAGCAAAAATTTGCTTTGTCTCACCTGGTGGATTTCTTTATTAATTTTTACTCCTATGATTGAGAATTTTATCCAAATCAAGTCACTCAAATTATTACTGGTTTGAATTTTTGTGTACCTTTCTAGCCAGGGAGACAAAATCATATTTGAAATTTAGCATTATGAAGACAGAAAAGAAGAATTTTTAAATCATGTTTATATGTCTATAAATTAAACAGTAGTCATCAGTATACTTTCCAAGGCTAATTTCCTTGAGTATCTTGTATCTTAGAGCGCAGTCTGTGATAGAAAGAAAAAAACTTACCTGAGAAAATTTTTTTTATGACAGGTGGAAGCCGTTGATTTGATTAGTGATGGAAAAGCTCCAAAAATTCCTCAACCGGAAGAAGGAGCCACTTATGACAAAATCTGGAAAAAGAAAGAAGTGGCCAAGGTTTGCATCATTCAGATGTTGCTTATATATTTTCATGAAGAACTGTTCCATGCTGTTACTTCTTCCACTGACTGTTATATTTTGTTTCTCAACACAGATCAACTTTGCCCAGCCTGCTGCTGTGTTGCACAACTTCATTCGTGGAAATGATAAGGTGAGTCATTTATTTCTCCAGTTATACATGTAATATTACATTGTATGTGAGTGCTACTGCATTGTTTCATAACGGAACTACATGTATTTGTCTGATCCAACAGCTTCCTGGAGCATGGGCCATGATTGATGGTCAGGTGAGTTTTGAAAATTATTGCTGTTACATGTACGCAACTGTATTATGAACAATTTTAGAAATTCATCAGCAGATTAGATTATTATACTGCTATATAGCTTTGTAAACTTGAATTTGGATATCACAGTAGACTATTGAAAATGTCAACTGTAGTGCAAAAGTTGGTTTACAACACATTTTGTATGAGTTCATAGTTGACAGTGCTTTGAAAAGTTTAGAAGGTAGTACAACCTGTACCTTGTATTAGACCATAAAGAAAATGATCACCTACTAAAGAAGCTCTTGAATGTGAAACTAATTCTCCTTTTCAGCAACTTAGGAAATTTCTGGAGAACAGTAGGGAGAGTGTGCATACTGATGTTAGGGTGTGATTGGTTTAAAAAATTCCTTTATTTAAATGCAACCAATTTTTTTTTACTTGTACATGCAGCAAGTAACATTTTATGGGTCATCAATGACACCTGGTGATAAACCACCTGATGGTTCTGCAGTCACAATTGAAGGCCTGGAAATGCCTGCCATAGTGCACAGTGGGGGTATGACGTTGACAGGAACTGATGGCAAGATGGTGAGTGCAAAGCTAGGTTGTGTCACATATTACATAATGCTGATTGCAGTATTTAAATGGTTCAAACCAACCCTGTATCAACAGTTTTGGATTTTTGTTCATCCAAAATCTCAGAGAAAAGATCTTTTGGTGGAAAGAAACTAAAATACATTTGATTTTTTTACTAAATCCAGTATCAGTAGAACAGCAGGATAGAACTTGTGATAATCAATTTTTTTTCTTAGTTAACAGTAAAGACCCTTCAGCTTGAGGATGGACGTATGATTCAGGCATCTAAATTTGGTCAGGTGGAAGAAGCAGCAGAAGCTATTGAGCTCACAGAGGAGGAAAGAGCCATGGAAGGAAAGTTGAGGGTAATGTGATCACAATTCTACTTTGATTGAATATTTAATTCTCCTGATTTCTACAGTATCTTTGATAAAAAAGCTCACTCTTATGTTGATGGCGAGTCAAAATGATTTTCATAATAACATTGTGATAATTAAAATACCACTCTCCAAAGGAAGACAGTATATAACTTTTTAACTCTTGGAAGTGATAATCATATAACTACTCCCTTTGATTTCCATACATTATCCAACAAACAAGTTAGGAGAATACACAAGTTTATCAAGTTGTCATCTTGATCTAACACCAAATTAACAAGGACCATATAGCAGCTAGAGGATAGAATCAAAAATCAGGTCTTGGGGGTTACAGAGATAAAGTAAATACTTAAGGTAGTTTTGTGTACATTCCAAATCAATCTTTTTTGCCAGGAAAAATTTCCTCTATGGAAATTTGGTTGTGGATGTGAGTGGGATATTCTGAAGGGACCAGTATCTCGTAACTGGCAACTAGTGTTTAAACTGACTTTACTTTTTGTTGTTATTATGGTTGTGTTGTAGGAAATTTGGACAGGAATTTTGTCAAATCCTGATATTGTTGAAGACACTGACTTCTTCAAGGCTGGAGCTGGTTCAATGGATGTTACACGGTAAAGCATGTGATAGTTAATTGTAACTAAAAAATTTTTACTTCATTCTTTGTTGCAACTCATATGTAACTTTTGTCATGTTTCCCTCAGGCTTGTTGAAGAGGTGAAAGAAAAATGTTCAATAGTACTGGAGGCAGAAGAAATTTACATGAATACAAGGTATGGACACAATGGTAAATATGTTAAGTTTGTAAAAGTGTATTCAACTGATGCACTTCTTTATGCTTTAGTAATTATCAAAATTTTTTATCTTTAACCCCTTCACTCCCACAAGTGACCAAGACAGAATTTCTCCTTACAATATCAATACAATATCAAGCAGGCAGGTGATGAGAATAGAGAAGAATATCAATCATGGGATTATTAGTTGATCCAATACCAAATTCTCTGAACTAACATCATAAGAATTGTATGGCAGATAGTAAGGAGAATTACTAATTAGATCTTGGGAGTGAAAGGGTTAACAGTCATTCTTCCTTGTCCCCTTGTATTGTGTTTTTATATATTTCTGCGACAGCTTTAGCTATGTGTTCAGTTGTGAGATGGTCCTCTTCAGTTTGGGGGAGAATGTATGTGTGTGTGTGTGTTTTTTTAAAGAGAAATGTTAATATATTGATGCAAGTGAGTATTTTCAATTTCAGATATGGAGATTTTGTTCGATTGTCTGTCCTGAGGTATCGTGGAGGAGGACAAGAGGAATTCAGCTGCAGCACTGTAAGTACATTTGAAAAGAGTTGATTGATCAATGTTTTAAAATGTTAACCTGATTTTAAAGTGTAAAAGGGTTAAACTTTCCATGATCAAATGCTAACATTTGGTCAGGAGTATGTTTTCTTGTTAGCTTCATCAGGATTCAATGTGTCGATTTTAATCTTTTTATTAAGGTTGACATGGATGTGAACCACATGACCATACAAATGCCTCATCAGCTGTTTATTAATGGAGAGTTTGTGGATTCTTCCAATGGACGCACATTTGACACTATCAACCCAACAGATGGCTCAGTAAGTATTTAACACATCCAACATGACATTAGCCTACTTTCAAACCATGAAACTTTCCCTTCAATACCTTCTGATTGTAGAGCTAGATTACCAGTCTCAGGCCCTCATTGTTTGAATGATAGATAATGCCAATGAGTAAATCAGGTGGATACAGTGCAGTACATTTTGATAAAAAAGTCTCTGCTGGACAGTGATTTATCTGTTGGATAACATTTCCAACCTTTGAACAACTGGACCTTAGAGGGAAATGTTTCTCACGACAGACAAATCCTGCTCAATATACTCACACACTGAAGTTTTTTTTGAATTGATAATTAATAATTCTATGTCTCTCAACTTAATTAATTGGTACATTTATCTTTTTTTTTTACTCAAGGTTCTTGCCAAAGTCTCCCTCGCCAGTGTGGAGGATGTGGATAAGGCTGTTGCAGCAGCAAAGGTTTATTTCAGCTTTCTTCTTGTGAAGTTCTAAACACCTATTTTAAATGTTTTTCTTGGCTGCATGATAGAGATAGCCAGATTTTGGGCTTTAGATATTGGAGAATTTTCTGACAAACACATGAAAGTCTCTGGCTATATTCTAATGGTTTGAGCTGTTTTTTATTCAGATAAATATTCTTCCATTAATTTTCACTACAGTATTATGAAAAAAGTTTTCACATTGCATGTTGTCTTAGTAAAATTTGATGATCAGATACAGTGATCTTAGTATGCTGTAAAAGTTTAATTTTTATGTTTATTATATACTACCAAGTGCTGCTTTCAACTGAATGCAAATGATTCTCATTCTCCTCTCTTAGCTTGCATCCACTCAAAAAAGTATGAAATTTTCAGGTTCAAGGATGAAATAAATCATTTATTTTCATTTGCTGGGTAGAAGTGATCTAATATCTGACTTTATAATCAATTGATACACAATATAGAACAGTGTACATGTTGTATAACAAGATCCTGTCTCCCTAGGAAGCATTTTACAATGGGCCATGGGGAACAATGAATGCTAGAGATCGTGGACACTTGATTTATAAGTAAGTCAGCAGTTATTTGCTATAAGTGACAACTGCAAGTTAATTAATTTCTAGGTGAATTGATTTGATTAGTATGCTCACTGAAAGGTCAATATACAAGTCATAGCAACAATCAAACACAATTTAAACAATATGCAACATTTGTTGAATTCAGAAATCTAACAAAAAGAGGTGTGCTTAAGCATTCTTTTGAGTAGGCTCCAGAAATCAGTCATGAACTTGATTAAGTTATAGTGCAGGCTGCAAATCATTCCATCTTCTGTACTTTTGGAAACACTCTTCCTCATTACTTTGTGACTTTGTCTTGTACCTTAGCTAAAAGTGACCAGCATGTAATTTCTTCTTACAATATCACCCCTGAATCACACTTGAGGGTCACAAGAATAAAGGAAATGATCACCAACTAAAGAAGCTGTTGATTGTCACACAAATTCTCAATATCAGCACCTTAGGAAATATATAGAGAATAGTGTGGAGAATCTGTACACTGATGTTAGGGTGTAAACTGATATTAAGTGGTAGTGAATGACTTCATAACTTTCTCGCTGTTGTTGTGTTGTGAAGGTTGGCTGACCTGATGGAAGAACACCAGGAAGAACTTGCCACTATTGAATCTCTTGACTCTGGTGCTGTGTATACTCTGGCCCTCAAGACACACATAGGAATGTCTATTGCTACACTGCGTTACTTTGCTGGATGGGCTGATAAGATTCAGGTTAGCACACTTCTTACCTTCTGGCCGATTTGTCTTTGCAAAGTTGATATGCTTAAACAAAAAAATTGGGAGTTGAGATAGTTTTGATTTTAACTGGAGATAAACACCATGCAATACATCAAGGCTTAGTCCTCTCAATTGACATTTCAAGAAGATCATGTTTTTTGTTGATGTGTCGTGACTTATCTAATGATTTTAATTTCTATTTAATTAGGGACTGACAATTCCTATCAATAATGCAAAACCAAACAGGAACTTGTGCTACTCAAAACGAGTACCAATTGGGTAAGTAGAGTATGGTGTAACTCTTCACAGATATATCTTTACAGATACATTCCATCGAGCAGATTTATTAAAATATCTCAGAACATATTAGGATTCTTAATAATACATAATTTTTTTCCTCAGTCATCTTAAGCAACAAATTAAAAAAATCAATATTGTTTAGGCTTGCAAGTATTTTAATGTTTTACCAACAAAACTAATTTCCTTTAACAACTAACATTAACAATGCAACAGTAATAGGACTTGTGATGATTTTTTATTTTAATTTTGGGATTACCATAATTAAAACAAGGTTTGTATTGTTTTTTTTTTAATATTTTACCAACTTACTAGAAAACTTGTTAGCCAAAGGAAAGTAAAAATCTCTTGGTGGAAGTGATAATTGTGGGATATGATGGGTTTTTGGCAAGCGTATTTTGCCAAATACTTGGACCAAAACCTTCAAATCCCATGTTATGACACCTTCTTGCTTTTTCAAGGTTTTAATTGCAGGCTGACATTTATGAGCAAGACAAACCATCATGCTTACAGTGTAAGTGGTTGCACTTCCTTCACCACTCTTGGCAGCTTTGCCTTGATAAAAAGGAAGTACCATAACTAGAGTATTATTCAGGTACAGTGATGCTTGATCCTAAATTGGGGAAAATCAAAATTTTCCTTTTGTTGTTCCATTTGCTTTTGGAAGAAGTTCTTTTTCTTGTAAGAATACCGCTTAAAGGTACCTCGGACAACAATTACTATAATAGTTTATGTACAGGAATTCACAAGTCATGATGTGTTGTTAAAAAAGGACAATGCAATTATTGTAAAGTTCATAAAGTTTGGCATGGAGGTTGATTTTTACATTTTGATTGGTGGTTGTTCTTCCTTCACCACTCACGGCAATATTGACGTGATAAAAAGGAAGCAATACTTGACAGCAACTTGTAATTGGTGGTTTTTGCAGGTATTGAACACTATTCCCCCAACACAAGCTTCACACAACAAATCTGTTTTAGAATTAATCTTTAGAAATTATCAGGGGCCAAATAAAAAGTACTGGGCCACTTACTGGATATTTTTTACTTATGACTGAGAGAGAGTTAGGAATTCAAAGCCTTAATATACTATTGTTTACAATGGTGTATGTTTTACAGTGTCTGTGGTTTGATTGTGCCTTGGAACTATCCACTGATGATGCTAGCATGGAAGATCTCTCCACTTTTGGCTGCTGGTAACACTGTTGTGCTCAAACCAGCACAGGTAAGGTTAAAAAAGCAGATTTTCTTTAAATTCTGAAGCAGGCAGTTGTTTCTAGAATGTGATCGCAGAGCAAAGTTTATGCATTGCTGGCTGATATACAATTATACCCGGCACACTGAAATGATGTATTGCAACAATGAATTAAAATTGATGGTAGTAGGAGAAGTAGATAAAGTAGAAGAAGATGTAGTATGAGTAAGTAAGAGAGAATACTCAACAATGTGGAAGACACAAAAATAAAAACGCATCTAATGTCCTAGTAACAGCAGCAGCTGCTGGTCTTCCCATCTTGACTCTGCTTTCAAAGCATCGTAGAGCACTATCTCCTGCTAGCTAGCCCCCTTCTCCTGCTCCTTCCTCCACCCACACATTCTTGCTCAACCCTTTTTTATGGTACGATATGGGGTCCTCCATTTGATCATAGGGTCAAGACTCAGATGCTGTCTCACTTTGAAGGGTCACCATATGCATATTAGCTGGCCTTGCATACATAACTTGGCACACTTTTCCAATCTCTTGAATCACTTTATATAATTAGTGCTTTCTGACAAATGATTGTATGAGTTTAAAAGTATAATTTGTTTACCTCTTAATAGATGGCAAATGAAAATTGATTTGTAATTCATTTTGCAGGTAACACCAATGACAGCTCTGAAGTTTGCTGAACTTGCTGCCAAAGCTGGATTTCCCAAGGGTGTCATCAATATCTTACCTGGATCAGGTGTGCTTTTGTAGCAAGAAACCAGTTTGAATATAGTCATGGTTGTTCTGTTGGATATAGAGATGACTAAGATACAGTGGTGGATTACTTTAAATGACTCTGCGAAGTTGCAAGCGGCTTATTCTGCTTTTTTTTTGGACTGTGATTATTGTTTGAATAGGGTCTGTGGTTGGAAATCGTATCTGTGTTCATCCTGATATCAGAAAAGTTGGTTTCACTGGATCGACTGACACTGGACGGTCGATAATGTCAAGGTACTATTTCTACTGTGTAAAAATTACTCCAACCTGTAACAGTAACTACATTCTGTGTATGCACTTTATAATCTTTATGGGCTATAATTGTTATGTCCTAGGTTAATTGTTCCTGGTCCTATGATCTAATTTCTCCTCATAATATCACCCCTGAATCACACATTCAGGATAGGAGAATACAGGAAATGATCACCAACAGAAGATGCATATTGATGTTAGGGTGTAAAGGGCCAATAGTTGTTCCTGGAAAAAATGTCTTGAACTGTGTTGGGATAATGAATTTTTTTTCTTTAAAAAAAATTCTTCTAGCTGTGCTGTCAATGTCAAGAAATGTTCATTGGAGTTGGGTGGGAAATCACCTCTTGTCATATTTTCTGACTGTGACATGGACAGAGCTGTACGACAGGTGAGAATATTGTTAGCTTGACATATACATGTACTTCTGGGTATTTGAAAGGACTTACTGTGACAAATGCACTGGCAATTCAATTCAACTGAAACGCGATACACTATGGCCACAAAAGTCAAAAAAATTGATATTCTGAAAGCTAGATGGAAAGTAAATATAATTACAATAAAGGTGTAAGTTAGTAAATTTTATGTTTTTAGTTTTGTTTTGTTTATTGGTTTTTTTGTTTTTCCTTTTAACCAGGGAATGATGGCTTGTATGTTTAACAAAGGAGAGAACTGCATTGCTGCTGGTGTGTGAAATGTTTAAAAATCAATTTGTGGACACATACTCTACTTCCTAATAAATTGCTTATTTTTCTCTTCTATAAATTAGTGCTTCATTTTTCACTCTGTGTTTTTGACTTTGAAAGCCAACAACACATAAAGAATGAATCAGATTTCTCTCAAAGCAATGTTTACAGAACTGAGTATGATTTTTTTGTAATTTTTTTTTCAGGACGACTTTTTGTTGAAGCATCCATTCATGATGAATTTGTGCAGCGAGTGGTGAGTCATCCAGAAGTTATTCTTCTCTCTAAATTTACTTTAAGTTATGACAAGAAGCTAGCAGTAGAACAGGAGCATGTTGAAAGCTGCATTTGGTTTTACAATAGGTGGAAGAAATAAAAAAGATGAAAATTGGGGATCCACTTGATCGTTCAACAGACCATGGTCCTCAGAATCACAAGTAAGATTTAAATACTATTGTGCTGTACAATGAATTTGATTGATGATAAGGTTACTTAACCCCATAGATCCCAAGATCATAATAGTAATTCTTCTTACTGTTTGCCATACAATTCTTATGATGTAAGTTGGGAGAGTTTGGTATTGAATCAACTAATATTCCTGTCTTGATCACTCATGAGAGTTAAAGGGTTAACTGTTCAACAAATGAAATATTGATGATTACATGCTCATCAGTAATTTTATTGCAACTTCTTAGATAAGCCTCATTCATTCCAATCCCAAAGGGCAGGCCACCTGAAGATTTTAGAATTTTCTTAGTTGTGCAAAAGAGTAGCACTGCTAACATTAAGTTATTTGTTCTTGATCACTAAGGGAAAGGGGATGGGTATTTTTGCAACTGGATGAGATACTGTGTATGTCCAGAAATGCATGCAGTTATGAAAATGGTGAAAATTCATCAAAATCGTTAAATCTGCCAGGCTGATTTTGCTTTGAGGAATTTGACTAAAAATTTGCACAAGTGGACTGGATTTTACAGATTGTACTGTATAGTGGGTGTGGACAGTAGATTAACCAGTAATGTTTGAGACCACACAAGTCTGAACAAGAGACTAAGAAAATACTAGACAGTAAAAAAAGAAAAGAAAAACAGTGTTGTTTTGCTTTTTTTCTATTTCAGAGCTCATCTTGACTCTCTTGTTGACTATTGCAAGAAAGGTGTGGAGGAAGGAGCCACACTAGTGTATGGTGGAAAACAGCTTGACAGGCCAGGTTGGTCTGATATAAAATTCAAGTTAACTGATCACTGTTTACAGAAATAATATGTTTTGGATAAAGAACACTTTCTGAACATTAACAGTAGCCTCCATTTGGCAAATGTGCGGGATATTTATCAGCAAGCAGAAATATTTGATGTGTTATAATTGCAAATATCACAACAACAAAAATGAATGTTGATGGATAGATAAAATTAGTTAGGTTAGCAATACATGATGTGGTGTTGTACCATACCAAATCAAAAACTGATGGTCCTTTTGTTTGAGCTTCTCATTTTTAAAATAACTGGTGATCAGTCATGTAATTAATTTTTATACATGTATTTACTTTCACAGGGTACTTTTTTGAACCCACTGTGTTCACAGATGTGAAAGACAACACATTTTTGTCACAAGAAGAATCATTTGGCCCAATTATGATTATCTCTAAATTTGAAGACGGGTAAGTATGCTGGCTGTAATAAAGGGAAAAATAGGTCAATACTTGACCCAGATGGCCAACACAGATCATCCCAGTTTCCTTAGCATGAAGTGACTTACAGTATCACTACTCACCCTTTGGATAGGATGTTATTCCACTCCAAGGTTAACCCCCAGCATTTCATCAGGTTTCCCTGACAATCCACCAGTACCCATTTGTACTCCTGGGTGGAGAGTCAGGCACAGAGAGGGTAAAGGGTTTTGCCCAAGGACACAAAAAGACTGATCCAGCTAGGTCTTGACCCCAGATCTCTTGACCCGAAGTCTAGCACACTGATCATTGGGCCGTTGCATCTCCTACATTGACTGTCATAATGTACTATACATGCAGCTACTACCCCTAAATGCAATCAAATTTGGTATGAAAAAGTAAGTGCCATCCAGGGCCGGGCATGATAAAGGTTTATAAAATGGTTTGCTAATGCCAAAATGGATGCAGCAAAGAAAATCTGATGGTGTATGTGAAAATGAAGGACTTATCAAATTCTGCAACAACCCAGTCAGTTTTGCTCACAAGTTGTGCATGTTTATCTTCAGTGATGTTGAAGGTGTTTTAAAGAGTGCCAATGGTACAGAGTATGGATTAGCTTCTGGGGTGTTTACAAAGGATTTGAGCAAGGTTTGTTGCTGTATGATATCCAATATTGAAAGCTTCTGTGGAACCTTCAAATGACATTTCTAAAAACTAAGAAGGGAAATAGTTTTGCTATGGAATCAATGAAAGGTCAACTCAGCTTACTAAATATTCCATCTTTTACAGCTAAAGCAATTTTGAAGTTGTTAGAATTATATGATTTTATTGTTTTGGGGAAAAAAAGGAAGAATGGTATGATGAAAAAACTTGAGCCTTTCGGAGGAAAGGTTGTTGAAGGCTCTATTAGTATAGAATGAAGTCTGTTAGAAGTGTTTAATTGTTTTTTTCGTTTCTATCTTTAAGGCTCTTCGTGTGGCTGATGGACTGGATGCTGGGACATGTTTTGTGAACACTTACAACAAGACAGATGTGGCTGCCCCTTTTGGTGGGTTCAAGCAGTCTGGCTATGGAAAAGACTTGGGTAAGGCTAATTCTAAACCTTTCATGTTACAAACCAAGTCAGGTCTAAATCTAAGGGAAGTGATGTCAATGATTATTGTTGCGATTAGTGTAGTGCAAGATGGGCACCACTTAACTAATAATATATATATATTTTTTTGATGAAATTAACTTTCCATCAAGTTTTACTAATTGGCCTCCTTTTTTTTGTGTTTATAACCATGACAATGAATTCAAATTTTTTTGGAAGTAAGCAATTTTTTTTTGGGGGGGGGAGGGGTAAATTACTGTTTAAAAGAAATGAGAAGCTAATGAACAGTAATCAGTTCTTTGGAATTTTGGCAAACTTACTGTTTCAGTATAAATTGCTAAACTTTTGGTAATGATGGTTTTTTTTCTCCTGCTCATCTTTAATTTTTCTGCAATCATGTGACTAAAATGTACTTGTTCTCTTTTGCAGGTGAAGAGGCTCTTAACGAATACCTGAAGACTAAAGTTGTTACTGTAGAATACTGAACATCTGAATTATATATCTGTTATGGAATGCAGAAATGGATGTGCTAATTTTTGTCATAATATGGTACTTCATTAGTCTTTTAGGAACCTTTAAAAAGGCTAAAACTGAAATCTGTTCTGCTAACTCTGGCTCTAGTAATGATAGTCTTGACATTCAGTGGAGTCTAATTTTCTTTGATCTCTTGTTGACCAGAGGAAAAAAGTTAGGCCCTCGTCAGTGTTAGTGATATTCTGCCTTGCCTTGAAACATCAACAACAAATTTCTATATGCTGATCATGAAAATGTAATGTATTAACTTATATAAACAAGAGTACTGGTATATTAAGAAGTTATTGATTACTGATTGGAACAGAATGCTATCAATTTTTTTTTTAATTTAAGTCAAAAATTTATCTCTAATACCAACACCAAGGAGGAAATATCTAGTAAGAATATTTGATTTGATGTTACAAGAGGTTTCACAGAAAATATTAACTCCCATTAGTGACCAAGACACAATTTCTCCTAACAATATCAATACAATATCAAGCAGACAAGTGATGAGAATGAAGGACAATATCAATTAGGGGATTATAGTGGTCGATCAAACACTAAATTCTCCCAACTAACATCTTAAGGATTGTATGGTAGAGAGTAAGGAGAATTTCTAATGGGATCTTGGGAGTGTATTTGTAAGGGTTAATTTGTAGAAATTGCAGCAGAGATATACAAAGACAGAAATCATTTTCTATTGAGTTGGAGGTTGAAGTGTTTTAGCAATTTTTATCCATTGGCATCATAAGGAATGTATGGACACAAGTTAAGTTGAAAAACTGACAGTAGTTTAGCATGGTCTGTACTCTTGTTGACAGTGATATTTGTAAACCACTGTTGATTTGTTTTTACCAGTATCAACTGCAAATGAAATGATTATTTCAGTGCATGACCTGTGTATGACATGTTTATTCACATAGCATTGTCTGCACTCTTATCAACAATGGCAAATTTGCCAATCAGATGGCAAAATTATTGCCAATTGTGGTAAAAAAAAACTTTTTTATATGGATCCAGATCAAAAGGGGTATCAGATCACAAGGATTTTCTAAATATTGATTGACTTGCATGCCGTAGTTGAGTTGTACATGTACATGTATGTAAATATTTTGAGCAAGCCCACAGCCAATAGGAAGAATAGGAAGTCACTTAATTTGCATGCACTTTGTTGCCTGAGAACAAGCAATAAATTTTGACAGTATTCTATTTTAGAGATTTAGACTTGCTGCTAAATTATTGTGCCACACTGTGGCTATTATTCATGTCTGGCTTCAGCAATTATCATTTGCAGTAAGGTGAAGGCAAATTCATCTAATCCATTGATAAAATCTCTGCAATATTTAAATTATTGTCAAATTGTGTAGTACATGCCATATTACTTTTTTAGATGTCACAGTATGTCCTATTTTGTCGCGACTGAAAAAAAATGTCTGTTTAGTTATACTATTCATAGTGAATATAAAAAATTATTAATTTTGATATTAGGTAATTAGTGCCTGCTTTAAGCTTTAGAGAGACAACTATTGCATGTACTTTCTTTTTGAGCTGCTTAATGAATGATGCCAATTAAAAGCTTTAGGCTGTTATTGATTGAGTACATTTACTTGGTCTTGTTTTCAGAAAACATTTTTATATACCCATGACATGGCTGCAAGGCCAAAAAAAAAAAAGAATCAGTTGTCCAGAAGCAACGTGGTCAACTGTACCGCAGGCATGCCAACACCATGGCTTTGTCTAGTAGTCCAGTGGTCAGTGCACTGGGCTCTGAGTCGCACGACCTGGGTTCTAGTCCTGGCCAGGGCAAGGTGTTTTGCCCTTGGGACATGCAGGAAAAAAAATGCAAGCTCTGCTTTTAGGCTTGGCTAAATCTCTATATTATACCCAGGACATGGCTGCAAGGCCAAAAAAAAAAGAATCAGTTGTCCAGAAGCAACAGTGACTGGCATTTCCACCTGCTACTTGTAGTAGAAGTGGTGCCTTTTTTAACCCATTAACTCCTAAGATCTGATTTTTAATTCTCCCCTCCAGCTGCTACAAATTTCTTCATCAATTAGTGACGAGAATTTGATGTTAGATCAAGATAACTACCTGATAAGTTTGAGTATTCTCATTATCTGTTTCCTGGATATGTATGGATATTAAAGGGAGAAGTTCCATGTTAATCACCTTTGTGGATTAAAAGGTTAATAAGTCAAAATAGCAAATTATCTGTCTTGATTTGGACACTCACTTGTATCCCTGCCACCTACTGTTTTTTTTTTTTACCCTTTACACCCTAATATTAGTATGCATATTCTCCATAATGTTCTCTACACATTTCGTAAGGTGCTGACCGGGAGAATTTGTTTAACAATTAAGAGCTTCTTTATTTGGTGATCATTTCCTTTATTCTCATGATCTTGATGAATGATTCAGTGTTGATAATGCAAGGAGAAATTAGATGCCATTTACTCCCAAAGGGTTTAAGGATTAAATGCCTGGCTTCTTAAAAGTCCCTGAAGAACTTTGATAAACTCCTCAGAGTGGGAGAGAAGGCAGGTGGTTTTAAGTTGAGCGAAGGAAAATCAACCTTTTGAAGGAAAGTCAGGTGAAGTTGAAATTATAAAACCACAGGTAGCCAAAGCTCGTGCAATGAGCCTCCATAAATATACAAATAAGTTTACTTGGTGCAATGGGTGAAAATACAGGATTTGTCCAAGAAAAATGGTTTTGCTCTTGACCTAAAGATGACTGAATTTTCTGACTGATTTGGGCAGTTTGGTAAAATTAATTATATTTCTTAGCTAAGATTAAAAGGAGAGATTTTCTCAAAGTGTTATAAGGATGATAGTGAGACCACTCACAGAATGATAAAACATCTCAAAAATAAAACATTTATTCAATTCTCTTGAGGTTTGAAAATGACTGTTGTTGTCTTGTGTTACCTGAAAAACTTCAGGGCCCAGTTGTTCAAAGTTTGGTTAATGCTATCCAACTGATAAATCACTATCCAGCAGATAATTGTTGCCAAAAATTACTGGGCTATCTGCTGAATAGAGATTTATTCACTGGATAGCATTATCCATTCTTTGAACAACTGGGTTCTGGCCTTCAGAAACTCCACCTGACTGGTACCACTACCTATTGCTAAATATCTCATGAAAACAGTGCAGGCCTCTTGTAATAACATAGCAATTTAAAATCATTATAATAGTTGAGTTATCCACTCCATAGCAGCTTAACAATAAATTTTTTTCTCAGATCTTACTTCAGGTTATTATGTGAAAAGGTGAAAGAACTAATAAATTGTTATGGTACTGATTAAATAGAGCTCACTTTCATTCAGCAAAGAATACTATTTACAAAAGAAATATATATTTTTTCTTTGAATCCTATGAGGGGTTCATCCAACACCAGTGTAGCAAGAAGTAACAGCAGGATTATGACAATGTTTCTCCTTTTGTTACCTAAAAAAAATTCCAAGAAGTGACTGTGTAATCAAGTGAAAATGTTTCTGGAATGCTTCTTGTGTTATGGATGATCATGACAAGTAAGGAAACTAAAAAAAAAAAAACAGCAACAACAACAACAAACACACAAACTACATGTAATAAGTAGTTCTGTGTAGAGTTAAGATTTTTCACATCAGATTGACATGTATCCTTCTATAAAATAACGCATGAGACCAGATAACTGAGGTGCATTTGTTATCAAACTGTGGTGGTGCGTCACTAGGGGTATTATAAGATGATTTGATTTTATTAACTAAGGTTGATAATGTGCGTAAATTGGCCACCATTAAGAGTTTCTTATGCTGACATTTTAAGCATTAGCCCTTCTCAAGGGTTAACGTCAAAATGCCTGCTTTAAAAACTCTCTATGGTGGTCAATTTACATCATCAATTCATTTGATAAACCAAATTATCTGGTTCCATTTCACTGTTTGTTTAGATAATTCAGATTAACCAACAGTAGTTTGTTACTTCAACTTGATTACATTACAGCTGTGTTTCCTATTCTAGCAATCACAGTTTACCAAAAACTCCTGGATGAGACTCAACACTAGTAAGTACATTTGCACAGATTCAATGATTGTATGTCAACTTTTATCATTATTGTTACAATATTGCCCATAATATTATGTGAACGTGATAGTAATCAGTACATACCCTGGCCTCGATGTATTCCACTCTCTGCTCTAACGATGTTAACTGTTCATTTATTTTCGCTAATCTTGATCTACATGATACGTCTGAATGATATACAAAAACAAGAAAGTAGGATCAATCATTATATAGTTCTCAACCAATAAACTAAAATATTACGATACACTTTGTAAGTGCAAGCCCCGTAAGCTCAGTTTATCTCCTTCCTTCCAGCAAATATTACAAGGCCAATCTATGTATTTATGAGCAAACCGAGCACTTAAAACAAGGCTGTACCGAAAAAACCGTATGCCCAACGCATATATAAGGTTCTTGAAACAACTGAAGGATGTTTGTATTCAATAATAATTAAGTCAACTCTGATCGAACACCACTACAATTTTTTACCCACCAAAGTCGTTGAGAAACTCGGCGATCTTTTTTATTCCTTCTGACACGACTTCTATGAATTCTCTGTTCTCCCAATCCTGTTGTATCTGTTGCTGTACTTCGCTGCTCATGGTGGAAAATTTTCCCTTCCTTTCCGTGGAATTCCTTGACTGAGGAAGAAGGCAGAGCCCATCAATTTATTCAGCGGAACCTTATTTTTGTTATTGACACATGCGCAAGTCAACTTCAGCGCCAGACCTCTCCCTAAGTATGGCCGTCTGACGTCCCTCATCGGATCACTGAAGATTATATGCAAATGTATTTCTTCACAGCAAAAGCTGAAGGATTGAAGAGGTTAGTGTTATAAATATTAGAATAGCCTTCTTTGTAAATGACCGTTCTTCCACACTGATCCCTGAACCCTTTCGGAAAGGAATTTCGAATTTATCGAGCGGTTATGCCAGTTTTCATACGGGGACGTCTTTGAAATTCTTTTTTTTTCTTAATACACTTTGGTCTTAGCTAAAATCAAGACTGTTACCGAGTTGAAAATTTGGTTTGTATTTCTTTCCAAGGGTAGCCGAATTTTCCTCTATACATTTTATCGATCTTAATTATTGAAGTACAGGTCTTAGTCTATTTCGCAAAAGATGCCCCCCCCCTCCCCCTCACCCCTCCCTCTTTACTCCCCTTAGAAGTAAAAGGCCAGAGTGCAGATACTTTTCCCATCAGAAAAACTGTTTTCCTGCCGGTAGGAAAAGCCAAATGGTTTTAGATACACCATCAGAAATGTCTAGAAGAGTAAAAGTGCCAATGTGCTAACCCGAGCTCAGATTTTAGACCCTCTCATGAAATGGAAGGTGGGGTGAGGTGTGAGTATTGAATGGAATGGCCCTTAATGGGGTATTCATCTCATGGGGTAACCCTTACAATAACTATGATAATAAGTTAGTGAAATGGGAAAAGGTGTTTCCCTAATTTGAAATACAATAGTAAATAGTCAGTCATCCAAATTTTAGTGGTTGAAATTGGTGCTACAGTGGTGGTTAAGTTTTAAAGATGTACAGCATCTTCTTGGTTTGTGGGGAAATCTCTTTACTTGATTTTTCACAAGTTAAAAATTGAAAAATGGAACACTTCCATTTTAAGAATAAGTAACTTTTAAGGTGAACATGATTTTATTTAAAGCTGACAGCCCTGGTTTGACAGAGAGAGAATGGGCCAGATACTAATGTGTCTCTGAATATAAAACTGTTTGTAGTGTGAAAGGGTATGGTTTTTTTGGATGATTTTGTAGGTGACTGAATAGAGATTTGATCATTTAGGTTTGAAATTTGATGAGGTTTTTTATACTTGCTGTAACTTAATATGTCTTTTTGCAACCACAACTTTCCTGTACTTCTTTGTGACTTAAAAAAAGTGGAGAAAACCTTTTATTTTGGTCTGAAATATGGCAACAGTTTCATGCTTCACATTCCATTAAAATCCTGTGAGAGTAACCCTCTTGTAGAGTTTCAGAGATAAGGAATTCCCTTGCATCACACAAGAGTCTCCCTCACCTTCTTCCTTCCTGAAGCACTTGCCACAAGGAGAGCTTCTGTTGCCATGTATTTATACACAATAACTAGATAAATTTAGTGAAACACAATGAGCTTGAGGAGGTCATCCTGATTAAACCAATAAAGCTACCAATATATGATTCCTTTCTTTAAATTGTGCTCTCTGTACTTTTCCAAAAAAAAAAATGGCAATACTATCTTCTTTCCTGTTTTTCCTACTTTTTTTGCTTGTTTCCTGAGAAGTGTACAGCTTTCTTTACAGCCTTTTATAAGGAGACATATTCTCTACACTTTCCTCTAAACATTTTTGGGGTTCTGACAGGGAGAATTTGTTTAAAAGATCAAGAACTTCTTTAGTTGGTGATCATTTCATTCAATCTCATGACCTTAATATGTGATCTGGGGGTGATATTGTAAGGAGAAATTAGATGCTAATGACTCTTAGTGGTTAAAGGGTGTTGGAGCTTCCAATGCAAGCAACACCTCAAATACAAGCTCTTGTTGTGAGAGACAGTAAAAGCTTTTGTCACTCACTACTCAAGTTGATGCTTGAGAAACCGTAAATAGATCATCTTCAGTGTATTGTGTGTTATATGGTTGACAAGGAATTCTTAAGGAAAGGACCCATGTCTGAAAAAGTATTTCCTGGGGATGAAAAGCCAGGAAATAACTTTCAAAGTGTATTCTTGAGCAACAAAGACAGGGACACGGAGAGATTGCGAATGAGTCGGATATATTTTCAAACCGCCATCCAATTGCATCACTAGCGTGTGCTGCCATGCTACACATTATCTGTTAGCAATACATA
Organism: Pocillopora verrucosa; assembly: GCF_036669915.1. Lineage (NCBI taxonomy): Eukaryota > Metazoa > Cnidaria > Anthozoa > Scleractinia > Pocilloporidae > Pocillopora > Pocillopora verrucosa. The sequence continues at coordinate 20,721,608 of NC_089322.1, forward strand.
CATGCCTTTGAAAAGTGTTCTCGCTCTCTTTTACCTCATGTGGTAAGTCCTCAAGTAGTAGCACTTACTATTGATATCAGTTAGTCGCGTTTTCAATCAGGCATTTCCTAGAATCGTGCCTGAAAAACAGGAAATTATGAAGCAAAAATCAGTTATTTTGGGAAAAAGTTACAGAATGCGTCATGTCGAAATGTGTGATGAAATGAGTTTTACGCAGTGATTCTGGTTTTAAATTTCATTTCCTCGGAGTTATTTCATTTTCTTCGGCGTGCTTGTTCTTACTTTCGTAGCAATTTCGGAAACGATGGTGACTCGGACTCCGTTTTTCGGTTCGTAGTAACACCGTAGCTTGAGTGGACAGTCTTTGACGTTCTCTCAAAAGAGGATTCGAGACTTTAGAGAGCGGTGTATCCGAAATTCAAGATAGGGTTTTTAGATTTTTTCTTGAAATTAAAAAATCCTTTTTCTGTGTGAATCGCGTTTTCACCGTCGCTTTGAATGATGATTTACAGTTAACTTGGCCAATATCCAAAGATATTTACCGAACAATCTTGGTCAGAAGCGGCGCATTATTATCATTTAAATAGATTCCCCTAAGAAACCACTAATTGGAAGTGTGAAATTTTTTTTCAAGCAGGAGAGCATTGTCATGGAAGTTGTCTCCATCTGACTTAAAAATGCCGTGGAGCAATTCAGTTGGAAACTCTCACTTCAGTTAGGAGAAATTACTTTAGTCATTATTTGCGGTTACTCACAATTGCCGGACATTCCAATTCTGCCTTTTCGGGTGACTACAGTCGTAAGATATTGCTCTTTCTGAAAACTACTCCCTATTTTGATCCGAAAGTTTGATTATTTATGTTCTTGTTTAGCCTCGAAATCAAATTTTTGTCATTTTAAGGTCGCCTTCTTGGAAATTATTCAAAATAGAAATCGTTCACACTTCAAAGATTTAACTTCGCGGAAGGAAAGTTTCGGTTCACTGACTTACCGTAACGCAGGAAGTCGAAGCTGGATAAAGGCATTTTATCTATCAATTTCATTTTTTGTACGATGGTTGCGTATTGTGGTAGTTATTAGGAAATCATACAGATGTTGGAACTCTGACATTTCTTAATTTGGAGGAACAACTTGGGATCACTTCACAACTTCATTGGTCCATAGTATGTAAACACTTGTCCAGATATGTAAATTAAAGAACTAAATTTAGTTCTTTGAGTGAAAGAAGAGGTGCTTGAGAATCGCTTGAGCGACGAAAATCAGCAGAGCGTTTACATTTTTCATCTCCTTCGCGAGGAAAAATCTTCACAGTCGCCCAAGGGTTGTTCTATCGAGCGCTATGGCGAAGATGCTGCCGAGCACCTCAACGATCGGGACATTTTTCGCTGTGTGCGTGATCTTGTTGCCGTCGCTTGTAGTATCTAAAAGATGCGACAAGCAGATCGATAGTTTTGTGCGGAGCAACTGCATGGAATGTTCGGTAAATGCCTTTTTTCAACGTCCCTGTCCGTCCGGTTATCAGCAAGTTACCAGCGGTGAAGGCGAACAGAGCTGTGCTTATTCCGTTTTTTTTGGATTTAACTTCGGCTCCATGCGTGTCCCTGGATGTCAGCATAATTGCTCAAGGAAGATTACACAGAAAGAATGTTGTGCCGGCTTTTGGGGACAGGACTGCCAAGGTATTTAAATCGCAAATGCATTAACCCACCCTTGAATGAGCACATTTCGACTAAATCCCAGGGGAAACTCCACATGTTTTACTCCCCTGGAAAACCCAACTAAGAAAGATAAACATTTCAATTGACAAACAATTTGCTTTTTTACTGAGCTTCGCAGGACATATTCGTCTCACTGCCAAATATATATTGGTTCAATTGATTATTTCACCTCGAGTTTTAGCTGCTCATTGAAATTTAGCTGCAGCAATTTTGGTATTTTCAATTGCGTGAATTTGGCGCCACGGACTTTTAAGTCATCATGTTACAAAATTTCGCGGGAATATGTTGAAAGGTTTTGTAAGCCATGTACTCTTTGACATAATGATTGGATTATTATAAAGCGCTTTTAAAGCCAATATGACAATGGAGTGGTTAAAGCTGACAAATCGAAATGAAATCAACTTTATAGATGGGGAGAAACTCGTCCACTTTCGTTTCTACCTGTGACTGATTGTTTCGTGATGGTTTACATTAAGATTTGTTACAATTGTAAGTCACAAAGATGCACTTTACACGTGTATTTAGCATAACAAATCAGCTTACAAGCAGATGAAAAGCCTTAAAAAAATTATCTTAAAGCTTCCAATCGCACATCAATACAGCTCGCTCGTCCACGTTTAATAAATTTTTTAAAATGTAAGTGAAAATTATCTCAATTAATGCATGTCTACTTTTGTAAGATCTTACGATGGTGATGCAGCGCATTTTCCAAAGTCCAGTTCATCTAATATTGAAGTACTGTATGGGCCTATTTACACGGTACGACTTTGTCGCATGCGACAAGCTTACGACAGGCTTACGACACGAATTGTTTCGTGTAAATCAAACCTACAACTCGCTTACGACTCTTAAGTCATGTCGTAGGCCTGTCGTAAGCTTGTCGCATGCGACAAAGTCGTGCCGTGTAAATAGGCCTTATCGTACCTTGTTTCGATATGCAATATCCAGCATCCTAATTCAACCGCTCACGTTTACAAAATAATAGTCTTAGGTTAAATCTCAAATTTTCATACAGTATATTTTTAATGTAATTCGAAGATTCAAAATTAGCGCTGTTTAAATTTTGAGCCAAAAGAAGACAAAAATACTCTCAGCGGGGGCGAAAGGGAGGTGCTAGAGATAAACTTACGTCAAGAACTTAATTGCTATGCCATAATTGTTCTTTCTTGCCGGCGGTAAATAGGTTTATAGTCTTGGAGAACTCATAGCATGGGTATTGTGTATTTATGTAACTTTTTGCCCTGGTTAGCATAATGATGTTCGGTGCGGTCGACTCAATTTTTCTGTGTCGTTATTCATAGAAAGTTAATTTTTTTTCCAGAGTTATAGACCTTGATTGCTTATCATTCTGGATTGCGATGCTGTAATACTACCACATAAATAAGAGCAAAATTAAAGGAATATTTATATTGTGGAAGTAAAGTTAAACATTCCTATTCAAACAAACTGATATGCTGTAATGTCATTTCACAAAAATTCTTAAAGTAATAGATATCAGGATTTGAATGAAAATATTGTCAGATGTATGGATCTAGCCAAAAAATTCCCATGGATTGAGTTAGGTAATTTACTACAATCTTATTTTCTTATTTTTGTTTAGTTGATCAATTTACAGCTAAACTTAAATCTGATTTTTCTTTACACTCAAAAGACATTCTCTTGTTGCAGCGCAGTATATTTAGCATGTTTGGCATCAACTGATCATACTTTGTTAATGATATTTAACAAATGTGTGTGGGAAACAAATCTGTAAGTGTTTACAAGGAAACACCTTTATGATAAATTGTCCTCTTTTAAATATTACAGTGCAGAAATCCAATATTGTAACCATATCAATTAACCCAGTGAGGAGCTTAAAAAAAATTTACCAAGGAATCTTGATCAACATTTTAAATCCTATGATCTGATGGTTAATTCTCTCCTCTAGTTGCCACACATTTGCTTAAAAATAAGTTATTAGTCACTAGAAATTGGTGTTAGATTAAGAGAACAACTTCTACCTGATAAGTCTGAGTATTCTCGATATCTGTATGCCTGATAATGTATGGATATTATAGGGAGAAGTTATATGTTAATCTATTCTGGGAGTTAAAGAGTTAATAGCACAGATAAACTTTATTTATCAAAAGAGAGATTTGATGACCATATTGTTAAGGAGAATTTTATACCCAGCAATACTATTAACAATAAAGCTGTGCAAGATAGCAGTGCTGATACAACTGTTTTGATACTGAAATACACCCTCACAAAAAGAAACTGACGCCTAACAAATCCCTCACCTTTTGACCCCTGAGAGGGAATTGCATCTAATTTCTCCTTACAATATCATCCCTGAATCACACATTCTGGTCACAGGAATGTAGCGTATGATCACCAACTAAAGGAGTTCTTGGATGTTAGACAAATTCTTCTAATTGTTAGCACCTTAGGAAAAGTATAGAGAAAAGTTTGGAGAATATGCATACTGATGTTTGGGTGTAAAGGGTTTTTAGATCATATCACAAATTTCTTAGATTGTTTGTTTTTTTTTGGAATACAATATAGTTATCATATTTGAATTTGCTGTTAACAAGTCACCCTTTCTTTTTAATTTATGCTGATGTTTTCCAATGCCTGTCTAATCAAACATCTCATATGGAATGTTTTAGATTTATAAATTAAAATGATATGATGGAAAATAACATTTTAGAGGGACTTTCAGTATTAAATGAAACAAACTCTTCGCTTGTTATTGATAATGACTGGTAAATATTTGTTATATAGTTTCATTTTCATATTGAGTGTAGGCTAGTGCTTATTAAGGATCATGGAAATATTCTTGTTTCAATTTCCCAGTGAAATATTGAATAAATTTAAAACTTTTTGAGAGGAATCAATAAGATCTGCTGTGTGTTAATGTTGTTACAGAGGATAATGGCTTGAGAAGCTTTTATTGGGAAATGGCAACAAATGTAAAAAAGAACTCAGTAACTCACCTAAAAGCCATGCAAGGATTAATTTATAAATCTGATCGAAAAATTTTATGATCTTTGTATATATTGTTTGACTGTGTAGGTTATATTTGCCACTGTACCAGTCAGTAACATGCTCTGAATTTGTTAGATACTCAAATATTTTTAATTGTAATCCATTAAGCAAGGACTGTCTTGTCAAACATTGCAATGGGTTAATTATCACTTTGAACTGTTGTATGTCTGAAAAAATTGTAAAAATATACATGAAAAAATTATCTGCTTCTGGTTGGCTGAAAACAAATGCTATTTTTGTTTGACTCGAGTACAACATCATGGTGCTAATGCAAAGTTGAAACACATTGTAGTGCAAATTACAAGTAGTTCATGCACTGTCAAATCTTGTCTCTCTTGACTCTCTGGGATGCTTCTTTGTTGTAAATTATGATTTAGTAGTAATAGCATGGTTTCTCAATGTAATTTGGTGTAAAAAAAACACTTTTAAATTCTTCAAAGACTACAAACTGCACTTTACAAACTGCCATACGGTAAGTTACTAAAACAAGGAATGACCTTAAGAAAACCCTAAAATTATTTTGACTGTTGTCTAAAATGGCCAGAAATGAAAAAATAACCTTCACCAATATTTAAGGTAACCAAAACTGACATTTAAGTCTAGCTAAAAAAGATCCACAATAGTAGCTGGTGGTAATGATCGAAGGTGTTCTTAGTGATCTTAAGTAGCAAACAGAAACAGAAACAGAGGAGGTGAGCTCCCAGCTCGCACTTTCATTTCTGTTGTTCTGTTGTTTATGGCTGGCAATCACTATTTTAAATTGTTTCAGTAAAGTTAAAATGTCATGTTACATCATTTTAGTCAGTGTAAGACATCAGTCAAGGTTATTTTAGGTCATTTTTGGTATCACTCAAGGTTATTCTAGACATCACTCAAGGTCATTTTAGGTCACTTCAGGACATTTTAGTTCATTTTAGGTCATTCCTTGTTTTAGTAACTATGTTGCACTACAGGCTTGTGCAATGGTTTGTTGTCTTTGAATAATTTACATGTGCTTATAAACACTTAAAAAATTGCACTCAAAATCATGGTGCAGTTTTACTTAATATACAAACTTTACAACTTTTGTCACAATTGTAATTCTTGTTTGTTGGTTTGAATACTAGGCTCACAACTGCAAAGTGATCCAGCATTGTTTTGTGATGTAATCAATGTTCTTTTCTTTACAGCATGTCCTGGTACACCTGTGTGCAGTGGGCGTGGCTCTTGTAATGACACAGTGGGTGGTGATGGAACATGCACTTGTCAGGTGAGATTACAAATCATAATTATACTCTTATTTTAAAAGCAGTTACAGATCTTTGAGCGAGGCAATGAATCTGAGATAGATTTGCATCAATGAAAAAACAGTTCAATATTATCAAGAATAGCCTGCTGGCTCAAACTACCATGATTGATGATTATTTGCAAAGTATTGTAGGTAATTTTAATTCCATTCACTATATCCAGTACAGTCAAACCTGTATTAGGCAGTCACCTTTGGGGAATGGCTTGGTGACCTCTTAATACAGGTTTCCCAGAATATCATAAGGGTATTAAAAAAGAAACAATAAAAACATCCTTTTATGCAAAAGTTGACCACTTAATGTACAATAATTTGCTCAATGATACTACCAACATTGATTTTGGGAGAAAGATATATGTGGAAGATTTATTCAGTCTATGTTTTGTGTGAGTGGTCCTGCTTTAAGAAACCAATAAATTCATGTAGAAGAAAATACAAACAGGCCATTGGGACTCAGTGAAAGGTGACCACTACTGCTTGATGGAGGTGAAAATTACAGCAATTAAGGGGTACTAACACTTTATGGACTTAGATAACCAAGCGCTTAATACAGGGTAACTGCTTTAAATATGGTGCGGCCTAATACAGGTTTTATGGTTAGTTCTGATTCCTTGTAATTTATAATGCCAGCAAATTGTCATTGATTTGTTCTTATATATCCTACTTTCACATAAGGATGGTTTGAAGGGATTTGCATGTGAGCTGTGTAGGGATTCAAACAAATTTGGTAGTTACTGCAATGAAAGTAAGTATTACGTGTATTTACACACTACCTCAGGCCTCATATGAGTGCACAAGATTTTGACCACTGTGATGATGAATGTTGTTGTTGACAAGAGTACAGAGCGTGTTAAAGCACTGTAAGTTGTTTTGTAATTACCACAATATTGACATCATGACCATTGTGTGACATGTTGACATGAACAGCATTCTTTGTACTCTTACTTAGGGTGGCAGATTAGCTAATCAGATTGCAACATTATACTGCCATGATTGTGATACTTATTTTAAGAAAGGTGCCACTTTTTTGTACCTAATACCACATTTTGATGTCATCTGTGATTTGTAACTGGCAGTAACTAAACAAACCTACAGCAACATGGAACAATTATCTTTTAAATTGATTAGAAGTAGGTGATCATGTGTTAGTATTGAAGGCGATTTAAAGAGTTTAGTTTTCAAAGTTCTCTTAAAATGGAAAAAGACATTTATAGTCAAGTATGTTTAACTTATTTTTTTAGCCTGTCTATGCAAACATGGGACATGTGACAGTGGATTGAATGGCACAGGAAACTGCAAGCCAGGCACTTGTGTCTTAGGATATGCTGGGTCAAACTGTGATAATAGTAAGTAGTGGGTTACCTGTGGCCTTTCAGTGGAATCATTTCTTAGTTTTAATTATTTTACTCTTTCTTATTGTAAATTTTACTTTGTTATTTGTTAGCTTTGCCAAGATGTGACAGAAACCTTTCCTGTGGAGTTAATGCCAACTGCTTCAGAATTGAAAGTATTGATACTTGTGTATGTAACCCAGGATATAAGAATGTCAGTGGTGTTTGCAAAGGTAAAGGTCTTTCATGTGTATTAATTTTTTTCCAAAAGAGGTTTGAAGGGCTAATTAGGAAAATTTGAGGACTTTGTAGTTCAAGGAATTAACAAGAAAAAGAGAGAAAGGAAGATGAATTAGAGGATTGAGTTAGCAATACCAGTGCTCTTTAATTCAGGTCTTCCTTTGGAATTAGTGGGTGTTATGAAACACTTGGCTTGTGTGTAAAGCTGTTTTTTCTACTTGTTGGGAGCTGTTGTTAGCATGTTGTTTTAATATATAGTTTGCGTTTGTCACTGACCAAGAAAAATAATCATTCTTCACATTGTTTGAATGACTTTTTCACTTTTTTCCTACTGCCCTCTTGCTTCTAGCAATCAATCCTTGCAAGGATGGTACCCATGGCTGCCATAGTAATGCAGATTGCCTCTACCTAAGACCAGGGAGGAACAACTGCACCTGTGCTGCTGGTTATACAGGAGATGGAACAGTTTGCATTGGTATGTTAATGTTTAAAATGGATTGTGCGTAAAAGCTTTTTAAAACCATTGTGTAGTGTTCTTACTCAAGTATAATGTTTGGAAGTCTGTTTAATGTTCACACATTACTTTTATTATTTAGTTTGTTTATAAAGCTGGCCAGAGTAAATTTTCTCCATGACTACTATGAAGGGCAGTAAGAGGAACTTGCCATAAGGGGAAAAAGAGCATTTGATCATGCAGAAGGAGAGCTGGAATTCAAGTTTTGAACAGCTTAGTTTGAATATAAAAGGGAAAGTCATGAAGTTTTTTAAAATTAAAAATAATTAAAATTGATCTAAACATAATGCAGCGTTTTATTTGTAGGTAGGTATAAAAGGTCCATAGTAAGTTTGAAAATACTATAAGCTAGAAAATTAATTCTAAATTTTCTGTAATGCCAGGAACAGTTTCTTAAACATGATGTTTCCCTTGATGAAAGAACCATCAGTCACAGAACTTTGCATTTATTTCCAAACATTTCTTCCTTTAACAGCTATTGATCCTTGCCAGAGGAACAATGGTGGCTGTCCATCACGTTCAACTCAGTGCAATTACATACATCCTGGAAAGGTAATATTGGCTTGAAACTTCAGAAATGTGAAAAATGGTATCTTATGTTTTGTACTATTTGGTAAATTTAATTTCATCAATGGTAGATGAGCTTGAAGAGGATACTATTTAGTATGTAAACCCCTTCAGGCAGCTGATATATTGGTTGATAATGTCTGCGGCTGAGAGATTGTCCAAAAAAATAAATATATTTGTCTGAGAAGTGGTGGCTTTTTTTCCACTGGCTTTGTTTCTTTTTTACTTAAATAGTCCAAGGACAATTATTATCAATGTAGACTGTGGTTATACAAACTGTAGCCTCTATTTGGCGAGAAAATTTACACAGATATGCATAGCATGTTTTCTTTTGAGTATTATCCTGTATGACTTTGTGAACAAACAGATTTTCCTCTTCAGTAACAACCATGAAAATGCTTTCTCATCTTAAATTAAGTGTATTATATGAATCAGTGCACATAAGGTTTGAAGATTGGGGAATATCACTTGAGTGATATCCTCAGATATCCTCCAGTTTTAGCTGTGGGGAATATTTGGTCACATGATGTGTTTCAATCAACTGTGGGCTATTGAAAATATTTAATGGATTATGATGTGTGATAACCGTCCTGTCACATACACAAATAAGATGGGTTGTAAAAAACGGAGCCTGTTAGATCAAGGTATGTGACTTGCCCTGAAGAAGTTTGATGGCCCAGACTGTCCTATCTAGCATATCTTTAGGCCAATATCTTGACAGCATAAAGTCTCAAAGTCAAAGTTCATAATTTGATGAATCACTTGAAAAATTTGTTCACAATCATAGAGTAGCTGTAGCTGCCTTTTTGGATTTGAAAACTACACCAGTAGGGCTGGCTGTGCACTCATTGATCTGTGTAAAAATGGCAGTGGATGTGACATGAATGCAAACTGTACAATGGAGGCACCAGGAGTGAAGAGGTTTGGATTATGTTTTTATAAAAGGTCTTATGTTGAACATTTTAAGAGTTTCATGTGTTTCTTTAGCTACTTTACTTGAATTAATCATAATTGTTTCTTACAACTTTAACTTAGATGCAATTGTAATAGTGGGTACAGAGGAAATGGCACCACATGTTATGGTAATATTCTCCAGGTGAGTATGTGTCTTGTTAAAAGAAAGGAATGCAACTTACAAATTAAAGTAACATTCACAGCTCAAAATACATTAATGCAATCATAACTGATTAATAATGTCCAGATTTGACTATTCTCGTCTCAGGTTTTCTTTTCTATATAGAAATACCTTAGCTTCCATAAAATAGAAATCCAAATGTGATATCCCTCCCTTTTTCTTCCTACTACAGCCACCTCTCTCCCACAGTCATTATCCTCCTTCCCCTGTAGTCTTTTTTGGGAGGTATGGCTATCTACAGAAGCTTGGTGGCTTAGTCACTAGGTGGGGTCCTTGGATGTGGGTACCCCATCTTTGTAAGATGATTTTTTAAGGTCAAGAAATATACAAAGTTGATACTTCAGTTTTGTGACAAAGTGCATATATGGATGATCTACTTTGCATACATTTTTAATTTTCTGGTGTTTAGATACTCTCTTTACCTTTCCTTCCTACTTCATAAATATGAATATGAGGCTAGTGTTACACAAGGAAAAAAAAAGAGGTTTAAGCCTCATATAAACCTTACACAAGTTTGTAACTGTTACCTCGTCCTACTTTGAAGAAGCCTTCCCTTTTCTATGCAGTACAAAATTATGTGCTAAGACATATGTTGTTGTGATTGCAGAGGGTAAAAGACCTGAACCATAGAGGCCCAATTGGACTCAAAGGACAATTAACCACAGCAATTGATTTGCTGACAGGTTCATTCATGCACTTGGCTCTTTCTGGAGCAGGGCCATTTACTCTTTTCTTAATGGTGAACAGCGCATTTTCAAATCTCACTCAAGAAGAGGTAATAGTTGTATTGAAAGTGGTACATGTACTAGTTTTATAGGAAGTAAACTTCATAGGCTAGGAAAGACACGCAAATTAGAGCAGAAACGGTGCAGTTAGAGAATAAATCGCACCGGTGAGAGCCAATTTAACATAATTGTTGCATGTGCGAAAACAGGTGGAGTGATGCATTGGTAATTCAAGGGTATTGTCTAACAACACTTTTAAAAAGTAGTATCAATTTCATTTATGAATGTTTTTTTTACTATCTGTGAAAAAGTCAAAAACTTCTTATTTCTCCTCTATCAGGCTGTATGACACAAAATTTACATATTGACCATCTAATTTTGAAGCAAGCTTTCAAAACTGCTTTTTTAATTGAGCACATAAAAGTTATGCTTCAATGGCTATACAAATTTGATGGTGGTCTGAACATATCTGTTGCAACATTGAAATTGTGGCAAATTTGATTTATACAGAATCTGATGTCAATTTACTGCCAGTAACCCTCTTTAGTGAAAACCCTTCACTAGAAGGTACAAGTTAATTGGCCTTATTTCCCAGCCAAAAGACTTGTCCTGCATCTTACTCACTGACACGTTTTGCTTCATCCTTAGCTTAGTGAGCTATCCGCAAACACAGACATGGCCTCACATTTTGTCAGTCGGCACTTAGTGGCTGCTGATTTAGACTCTATGTTGTTGAAAAAGTACAAGAAAGTCACAACACTACAAGGGATTGATGCAAGCATCTCAGAGTACCAGGTTAAAAGTTATTAATGCATGTTTTGATACTTACAATGGTAGGTAAGCATTTGTAGAGTGGACAAGTGTCCAGTGCTTTTGTGATCACTAATATCATTTTTGTCATTGTTTTTTACAGAATGTTATGTACTTAAAACTGGACAATCAGTCAGTAAATGCATCAGTGCTATTCCGTGATTTGTTAGCCGGCAATGGCATGATTCATGTTATTGACAAGATTATGTGGCATGTCGGAGACTATCAAGAGACGAGCTCTGTAAGTATTGGTTAGTCACCTAAAAGACTCTGGATAACTGGTTCACTTACTTAGACTCTCCTCAACAGATGTCAGCAACTGCCAGCACCATACAAAGTACTTTTTCACACACAGAAAAAGAAACAGAATGACCTAATATTGCTGATGGAGCTAAACCCACCAATCACAAACTACAAACGAGCAAGTTGGGCTCTTCTTGTTATTGGCAGCCCTAGTCAGTTATTTCAGTAGAGGTGGCATAGCTCCTGATCCCCTTTCAAAGAACACTGACTCTGCCCCTCCAACTACCCACTGTAAAACTGAACAAAATGCAATACACATCTTTTAATTTATGGGTTTTCTTAAAGTGATGTGTGAAGTTAAAGACTGACATCTCATGGAAGTCTTGCTTCCCAATTGCAAACAGCACTGTAATGATTATAATTAACCCTTCAACTCCTAGAGGTGATTAACACGGAACTTCTCCCCATTAATATCCATGCATTATCCAGCAAAAAAGTAATGAGAATACTTAAAATTATCACACAGAGGTTTTTATCTTGATCTAATGCCAAATTCTCCTAACAAATCTACCAGGAAATGTGTAACAGCTTGAGAGGAGAAAAAACAATCTGATCTTGGGAGTTAAAGGGTTAACCACTTTGTGTTCTCTTCTAGAAATCATTGCTTCAGGTCCTTTGGGCACAAAGTAGATTTTCCATTTTTGCCTCACTTTTACAGGTAGGTTGAACATGAAAATGGTGAAAGGTTGAAAAAACTTATTAATTAGAAATGAAGATTAGAGTCGGTCAGTTATTCTATTGTTTGTCAAGTAGGAAATATTCCTCTCATATCTGTTCCTGTTTATGCAAGTTAAATGTGCATAATTTATCAAATAAAATTTTCTTTGAATTATTATAAGTTGTGAGCTAAATGTGAATCTTCATTGTTTTTTTTACCAGTCATCTGGAATTGCTGCAGAGTTGAGTGGTCTGGGAGCTTCCCTCACTATTTTGGTGCCAGCAAATTCTGCTTTTGATAAGATTGACAACAGTACCATGAGATTTTTGACCAGCACAGATGTGGTATGAATAACATGAAACTGAGAGGTCTTAGTATAAGATACACAGAGAACCCTCCACTTTTAGGAAGGTGGCAACTTTGACAATATAAGAAACCGTATCAAATCAATTGGTTTTCTTGCTTTATAGGTTTACTTAATTACCTTACAATTTATTAACACTGCTTGTGACTTCTCTACCTTTTGGTTTTCTGACTGTATATTCTTCAGTGAATTAAAATTCTGACTTTTCCTGTGGTGAAGTGGATGAACAACACCTACTTTGCTTTAATTTTGAAAGAAAAAAACTAGAGGTGCAGTGAGAACGAGACATTATTTGATGAAGGAGAGATCAATGGCTCTCTGTAGCTCAATCTGTGATCCTTGTACAATTTATCACACCACTACCCTCTTTATTTCATGTAGCATGACGTTAACATTGAGTAATAAATAGGGATTTCATAAGCTCTGTTACCAGCACTTCACATGACCTTATTGTGTTTTTTTCTATAGGGAATGAGAAAATTGAAGTCACTTTTAAGAAACCACATTCTTACAGGAAAGGTTTGTCTCTGCCAAATGTGCATGCACAACATTTCTACCATGACTTATTACAACAAAGGCAAAAGAGTAAGCTTTGGATTCTTATTCATGTGAAGAAACCATCAAACTATTGTTTCTGTTTTTTGCCACGCTGAAAGAAACCATCTCTTTGGCTATTGCCACTCTGTGTGCCCAAGTTGTGAGGATCTTGTAAGGCAGTGGCTTAATGAGAACACCAAAAGTCAAATCAGCCATAAGTTTTAATGCTTGAGCATGTGATGGTAATTTATTTAGTTAGATCCTCTACAAGTCACAGCAGCAGTTACTGACAACTGTTTCTTCTTTAGATGGCAGTGTTAGACTTGATATACAGTGGCAAAGTTGTATCAGTACAAGGAGAATCATTAGAAGTCAAAGTAACTCCCACGGTAAGTGAGCTTGTTCTTAATTTAGGCGACTTATAGTCTTATTGATAGGTAATTTTTCTATTCCCTACGTGCCTGTTGATTGAAAAGGCGATCTCATGCGTGCAAACAGGATAATTATGCAAGTATCACAATTTTGGACTTCCAGAAACCATAAAGGTAAAAAGTTGAATTAAAACTCGAAGCAAACTGTCTTCAACAGCCTTAACCTGTAAAACTCTCTTGCAAGACTCCACTCTATGTTAACCTTTCATCAGAAGGAAATTCATTTGCTCTGACAAAGAGGTAATGCCTGAAACCTCAGCCTTAGAAACTCTCTATGGTGGCTACTTTACATCATTAATTCAGTTGATAAAAACAAATTATCTTTTAATACCTTACAAGGCAGCACTACAATTTCTTCAGAAACTTACCTCCCTTTTCACTTTGTATCAGTCTGTGTGTTTGCAGTATTATTGAGGCCTGACATGATGTTTTCATGCTTAGTACATGTTGCTCTTTAGGGTCGTATTGTTGTGGATAAAGATTCCGTCATAACAGAATCAAGTGTTCTTGTCAGTGATGGTATACTTCATGTAACAGATAACCTTATCATCCCTGACGACATTGAGCCTCTGTTACCAAGAAATTGTAATGGACAGAAATTCAGTAATGTACGTAAATGATTTGTTTGGACAGTTAGACCAACCCAATTAGGAAAAGTTGGTAAATTTGGGGCAAAGAACACCAGCACTACTTCAACTAATATTGAAAATCTAGCAATGAAGACTTTGTGTTTCCAAGTTTTAATAAGTGTCAAGTATATGATAATGATACTGTGTTCTATTCTCGCTTCGCGGAAGTCAAAGTGTCATCTTCATTATCTTATGGACTTTCGAATTTAGTCACGACAAGTATTTCTTTTAACATCCAAATGTTATTGTTCAAGATGGGACACTTCATGATTAAAATTGAATCATATAGAAACTTGTGCGTTGCCAATTTGCATCATGGTTCTGTTTATAATGATTGTCAGTAATATTACTGGATCAGGAATACTGGAGAATGGAATCTTTAGACTTTTGTCTGCTCTTCTGACATGTTGGCACACAAAGTATTTCTACTTTTTCAGTAACGCGTCAGATATACATGTCGTGAGTGAAGAGGATAGTCTGATTCGTGATCTAGAGTGGAGTTATGTACGGCTGGATTCTTTTTGCTATCTTTTCTATTTTAATATTTTAAAACTTTTGGCAGGGAATTTGTTATCGATGTGAAGCTGTTAAAGCCATGCCAAGGACAGGTTGCCCTATAGGATATGCTCCATCAGTAAGTTCTGTGAGATCAAGATGGTTAAAATGAAATTTGCACTTAGTAGACTAAGTATAGGTAACAATATGATTTCAATTGCAATTTGGTGTCAATAAGTGCAAGTAAATTTTTCAAAGATAACAAATTTGCACCAACCTGTTTTTGTTAATAATGTACAAGAAAAACGCACCACAGAAAGTCAAGGCGGACGAAATTTTGGCAGTGCGTGTGCGCTATTTGTAATTTGCTTTGGTGTTACAACTTTGCACACGTGTTACATGAAAATTGCACGCGTTCTCAGCCAATCAGACGTGCGTAGTTTTTTCATGTTTATTATAAACCCCTTAACTCTCATGAGTGACGAAGACAGATTTTCTCGTTACAATCATATCATTACTAGATTAAGCACACAAGTGATATTAGTTGACCCAATACATTTTTTCAGAACCAACTTGAGCTTTTCAGAGTTGTAGCAGACGGTACTATGGAGAATTACCATTGAGATCATTGAAGTGAAAGGGTTAAAGATTTGAAGCACATTTGCCTAGTGTTTGGCAAGGCTGCTTGACGTTATTTCTGCTTATTGCAGGTTTCACTGTATTTTGAGTTCAATAAGAGTGAAAACTATAGGCTGTTTTGTAATTTTTAAAACTACTTCATGCCTTGTCTTACACTGTGATAAATTTACTGAAAGCTGTTATATTTTTTCCATTTCAAGACTCTTTTAAATGGTATTTTGGATAGAAAAGAAGCTCAGAAACTAGCTGCTAATGTTTCATATTGTCTTAAATATTAATGTAAGATTTTGTCTTTTAATTTTTTAGCCCACAACATCTGTGTGCTACTATCGACTGAGTTTCCGAGGAATTCCTATTGGAATTTTCCGCGGCTGTAGGGCCACCACATGTTCAGCACCAGTAAGTGACAAGTGATAATCGTAAATGATTTAATATCCTAGAGTGTTTTTTCAGCTTATTGAGTCAAGCCTTTTCTTGACAACTTCAATTTCAGATGCCAAAATTCTTGTTGACAAGGAATTTTTAGCAATTGTTGAGGCATTGTAATGAAAGATTTAACGACGAGGAAGGATGCCAGTTACCAGCCAATTAGATAAAAACATGAGCATGTTATGTATTTATATAGATTGCCCTACAAATTACCCATACTGCTTTAGTTGCGCATTTCACTCATGGAATAGCTCAAATGATTTTTAATACATTTATTGTTTACAACATACATACCTTTGCTTGTGGAGTGCAGGTTAAATGTATATTTTCAATTCAGCAATAATTTAAAAAAAATATCTCTAGAATTATGTTTATGTGTGCAAGTCCTATGCCATGGTAGTTTAAACTATTGTCCATTCTTCTTCTTAATGGTGTTTTAAATTTCTTTCCTACTTTTCAGGAACCAGAATGTTGTGCTGGGTTTTATGGTCCATCTTGCCATCCTTGTCCTGGGCCTTTTGATAATGCTTGTAATGGAAATTTAAATGGAAAGGTACAGTACGAAATATGATAGAATAAAATACACAACAAAATTAAATACTGTATGGTGTTTTGCGATATTTAGACAGGCTGACCCAGTTCAGCTTAAAGCTGGTTTGAATAGATGCCTGCATAAACAGTAACAAGGCCAGATCACACCACTAGGAGCTACGTTCCCTCCTCTTTGGGAGAAGTGTGAAGGTTCTTTAACGTCCCCCACTAACCAGTACAGAGAAGAGATAGGAGACTGGACCTACGGCTTATCGTCCCTATCTGAGGAGACTAGAATGTCTAACCATTAACCGTTGTCAGAGCTTGGTTGTTTTAAGACCCTGAGCATGTTGGTCCAGTCTGGGGCTTAAAACCTCGACCTTCTGCACGGCAGTCCGCCGCTCTATAACGTGAGCTAACCTAGCGCGGCATTAAATACACTCTGCTTAACTATTGATTAGATACAGAATAAATGTTTGATAATTCGCAGGATGTTTAAAACTTGTACTGCCCAAAAACTACATGCTATTCAGACTGAACTGAGACACGTCTACAAAGTTTACTTACTTACTGGCCACTTCGCTCCTCAGACCCATATTGGAAGCAGAACTTTGTCATATTCTGTCTAAATGCACTGTTATGTCGGCAACGTATTGATAGACTTTATCAGAGGTTAATTATGGTATTTAAATAAATGTTGGCAACATTTGTTGTGTTACAACTTACAGTGTGTTGATAAAATCAGTGGCAATGGAACTTGCATATGTCAACCCAACTTCAAGGGAACAGCATGTGAACATTGTCAGGAGAGCAAAAGCTTTGGACCGTTCTGCAATCAAAGTAAGTTGATTAATTTGATATTCATGTATTATTAAAAGACACTTACTTGTCTCTAATTAAATAAATTAAATGCTCTTTCGTGATGTGTTTGTTGTTACTTTCTTTCAATGGTCTCCCATGCGTGGGAACTTTTACCCAGTTCTTAGGTTGTCCTTTGAATACTAGTTCCACCCTAGTAGCAAAAATCGTTCTTAGGATTCTTTCCTTTGCTTGTTCCTCTTAGCTTGCACATGTTTGCATGGCACATGTGACAGTGGCTATCCTCAAGGGAATGGAACATGTAAGGCTGGATCTTGTTCGCCTGGTTTTCATGGTGACAACTGTGACCAACATGATGTCCCATGTCCTGGGTCAGTGAGTCGTCGTTGTCATGCGCATGCCACTTGCCGACGACAAGGAAATATGGACAGGTGAGAAGAAAACTGAGCTGTACCTACCAAGTTTGTAGAGAAACCATAGGGAAAAACTGTATTGAAATTTAAGGTAACAATACCTGATATCCTAAATACTAGCCCGTTGTGAGACTTCTAGTTTCCTTATCTAATCCATGTAAATCGTCGTAATCCTAGCTGTCAGTGCAACTTTGGCTATGAAGGTTCTGGAATACAGTGCTCTGAAATTGATCCTTGTTCTAAACCTGATCGGGGAGGCTGTCACCATGAGGCAACTTGCACGAAAACTGGGCCAGGTACCAACAACTGTACATGTGATGATGGTTTCCGTGGTGATGGAACAGTATGTGTTGCTATAGATCCTTGTTTAGAGGAAAATGCTGGAGGTTGCCACAGTAATGCCGAGTGTCAGTATGTCGGTCCTGGACAGGTTAGTGAGTTATATATCAATTCGAAGACAATTAGTAGAGTCATTTTTTGCTACAAATTTTATTTCTCTTTTAGCATTGTTATGTCATTTACGGAAAATGTACCCCCTGCCTTATCCATTTGCTACCATCTGGTTGTTTTTACTTGGCCATTGCTTTGATCCTCACCTTGAGAGTGAGGCGTAGGGTGAAAGTGACCATTTTGCATATTAATGCAATTTGTTCTCACAGAGCACCTGTATCTGCAAGTCAGGCTACACAGGAAATGGTTCAACATGTTTTGAAGTTAATCCTTGTCTAGTCAACAATGGAGGGTGTTCTCTTGATGTAAGTTGTGTGGCTAATTTGTAAAATACTGTCAATTGAAATTTTTAGAAATTTCAGATTTGAAGATTTTCACTCGCTGTTTGCTTTCAAGCCTTAAGGTCTTCCAGAAGTCAAAACAGTTGTATCAGATTTTATTCGCAGTACCTGGAATGCTAAAGAAGGGCTAGAGTAGTAGTGTTGTAGAAATGTCAGCTTTAAAACTCTTTACGGTGGTTCATTTACTTTACCAATTCAGTTGATAAAACCAAATCATAATGAGTAATTACAGTTCATGTAGGTAAAGAATATAGATTTTTTTGCGTTAACCAACTCTAACTAAAAAAGCAATTCAAATGCAGAGTTCTTTTCGATATTAAACCTAATACGCGTGACTTCATTTTCTGTCTTCTTTAACTTTCCTGGCTTAAGTTTCTAAATACTTAAGGGAACTCTAATATCTTTAGAATATAAAAAAGTCTGGATTGCAGCGGCTATGTAATGAATTTAAGAAAATAAGCGACACTTTTTAAAAACATGTTTTAACAGTTCTTCTGTCATCTTCAGCTCTGATTTTACAAAGTATATAGTTGAATTTAAAGTGTACAACAAAATGCTGATTGGACAAAATGAACAGTAACAGAGCAATGTATGCAGTCACAAGGAAAGTTTAAATTAACACGATTAAGTTGATTATAAAGTGTAGGTTGCTCCCACTGAATGTGGATAGCTTCTTCAATTCAATTTTACCCTAGTCGTAGCGGAGCTCGCAGCGCGCGCAGCGTAGCCCCATAATTATAGGAAATAGTAGTAATAGGATATATTGTCTTGGCTTTTAGGCAAGGTGTTTGCGAACTGGTCCTGGGAATTACAGTTGTCATTGCATCAGTGGATTCATTGGGAATGGTTATACTTGTCTAGGATCTATTGCTATGGTAGGTAATGATATAAAAAATGAAGAGAGATGTTCAGAAGTTGTCCTGAGGGAGGGACCAAAAAAAATAGAAAATATTGAGAACATTTGTTTCCATCTGAGATTTTGGCTAAATCGTAGCATCTTTTATCTTAAACAGATCATCAGACAGAAAAATTCAAAGCTGGAGAATTTTATCAGGGTAAGTAGATTTATTACTGTCTGACTGCGGTTCAAACCGCTTACAGTTGTATATTTCATGACTTCAGAATTTTTTGACTTTAGAGTGGTTTTTGCTGCTTCAACTAAAATAATAATGACAACAAAATCTTTTCAATTATTGCAGTCCATCAAAGTTAACATAACGATGAATGCGAGGATAATAATGATGAGGATCGTGATGACGAAATTTACTTTTCATGGCATATAAATTGACATGAATTAAAGTTTTTTGCTCTTTTCACGTTCAAACAGCAAGGAAACATGCTGCACTATATATCAGACCCAAGGAAGAACATCACTATGTTTGCTCCATCAGTGTCAGCATTTTCACAGTTATCTGATGATGATAGAAAATATTGGACTAACAGCACAGAGAGACTTCAATATCTAATAAGGTACATATATACAAAGGAGGGAAGACTTTCAAGAAACTGTATTTCAAGACAGTTTGGTTTTATCAACTGAGCTGTTATAATAAATTGGCCTCAGTGAAGAGTCTCTAAACTTGATGTTTCGAGCGTTAGCCCTTCGCGCGAGCTGATTATAGCGAGGTATGACGCAATCCTCGACCAGTCAGAGCGTGCATCACTGTAATCAATTAAACTAAATGTGCTTTAATAACTTTTATGACTTTTTTTATCAGGTATCATTTGGTGGAGCAAGTGTATAATCTAGAGACGCTGAAAAATGTGCCATCACTGAACACCACGAATAGCCTCATGTTAAATGTTACTACTCAGGGTCAAAAGGTAACCAGTTATCATTCTTATTAATCTTTGAATGTCAAGCTGTGTTTGCTGTATTTTGGACGCAAGAAACAAAAATTTAAACATGTCCTGTACTCATTGGCAACAAGTTTGCCCGGGCAGAAGTGTTTTGGAGGTGATCATGACTACTTTTTAATAGAAGTTATCATCTTTTATTTCAGGTATTTATTGGTGGAATGGCTCAAATTATCCAAGCTAACATTACTGCAGAAAATGGAATTGTACATATCATTGACCAGGTAAGACTGCGACATGATTCCGCCATATTTGCAACATTTGTATGTTGGTCCACTTTTTTGGTGCTTTGTATTTGTTATACCAAGGTGAATCTTGCAAGCTACTGGCCCCTTACGTCTGAAGCCTATTCCGGCCTCATGGGCTTATAATGAGTAGGAGTACTCCCACGGCCATTGTAGGTAACGTTAGTCGTCCCTTCCCCTTTTGCGATTTGTCAAGTCGCCTTGAATTTTGCGTAATTTCCATTTTTTTCTTTTGTGTGGAGAGAAGCACTGTGAGTGTTAAGTGTCCTGCCTTAGAACATAACGCAATAAAATGGACATAGATCGAACACAAACCATTTGACTTTCATAGTCTAGCCACTGCAACTATAAATTAGGAACGAACTGGCCAAAAAACAGTCCGATAGCTGGATTGGGAGAGGCACTTCAAGGTGCTGAATATTATGCTCAAGAACGTCACACCAAGTTCTCGAGTTTGATATCCATTAACCTTCGGCGCCACCATTATGCTCGGAGCAAAGACATTTACGATTGAATTTCTGAGTCTCATATTGGTTATACGTTTTTGCTCTTTATTCAGGTCCTTTTGCCGTCTCGTCTGTCGTACGAAAATGAGCTTCCATTGACGTCAGATCTTCTTAAAAGTATTCCAGAGTTTTCCGATTTCACCAATATCTCACAGGTAATCTTTTGGCTTTACTATTACGAGAAATAGAGTCAAAAGTACACGTTGGCAAAACAAGATTCATCTTTACGCAGTTTTAATAAATTTCTGTGGGTACAGTTCAAAGTTAACTCCAGTTTTTTTATCTAGTGTTGTTATGGTTGTCAAAGGTGTCAAAAGATAAACTCAAAATGTTCTGAAAAATAATTGGAACTTTCTTGATACCTTTAAGGAACTCATTGATAGAAAGTTTGGCACTATTGATCTGTCAAAGAATCGGTATTTAAAATTTTCACACCATTTTTGATCCACTTTAATTAGCATGGTGATCTACCATTGTATGAGGTAACTCTATGACAGATAATCCATTGGCTTTTTATTTATCATTTTTTCTTATTCTTTCCTTTCGATTTATACTGGCCATTAAAGTGTTATGAACGAATGAACAGATAGACCTGCAAAAAGGAAACAGTATTGTAGAAAAACAATTGAACAAAGAAATGAATGAATAGGTAAATTAGGAAAGGCTTATCTAAGTAGCAACCTGGTTAAATGACAAATAATTGAATTTTTTATTTCAGAACATGAACCTATTTTTCTCCCTGGATGCCTGTGAGTCGTGTACTGTATTTGCTCCAACCAACTCCGCTCTCAAAAAATATGCCCTTGTAGACACGCAGACGCTGGTAAGCTTAAGAATACGAAAAAAATTTATCTCCTAAAAGGAACAGCTGCTCCCGTTAGCGGAACCATATAAGTAAAGCTTAATTGTATTTGATATTGACATCACAGCAAACTGTATAAAACATACTAAAATGAACCATTTGATGTTTTTTTGTTTGCATTTGTCATAACGTTCAACAAATGACGTTCGAAGTTTTTTTGTTGGAAGAAAGTGGTTCGAAAGACATGGTTGCTTTGAATTTGTCTGTCCCTGGGTAGTATCTGTCTCTTGAAGCTTATGGCTTTCCTCGTACTTCATTATCGGAAAACTGTTTGTCTTTTAAAAAGGACATTGTCTGCAGTCAAATGTTACAACGTATTTTTGCACCAAATTACACTTTTGGTCATATGAAGTATTATCATGCTAGATTAAAAATTCAGTCGGTGATTCAACTGACAGTTAAATGATGATGTCTCTTTCAGACGCCAGATGTCCTTAAGTATCATATTGTGAACCAATATCTCACAGAAGAAACAATTCGTAATGGAGAAGAATTCCCATCTTTGCTTGGGAATAGGAGGGATTACCTTGTGAAAATCACCAATCCTAGGAAAGGAATGGTTTGTGTAAAGCTTTTTTGAAATTTTCAAGCTGTACTCATAACAGTGGTAGTAGCCACCCATATGTTGTCAAGTTCCAACCTTTTTTCTGTGTCAAAAAGCGCACAAGACTGAGGCTATTGATGAAGATGTTTCTAAAACCTTTAGTTAATCCAAATGTATAATATAGATCTTAAGGGACTATGTCACATATGACCGTGCAAACCATTCCAAAAGGACAGAGACATGTATCGGTAGTTAAGGGGGTGAGTCTGGAAGAAGTCTTAGAAAAATTCATACAACGATTAATATTATGGGAAAAAAAAATCATTTACAGATGTTAGCCTTCCCTATTAATTTTTGAAACACAACGAGACAAATTTAAGATTTTTGGTCTATTTTTTGAGAATAGTTTAGCTTTGTTAACTGCCATTGGCTGATGTACTTTTTCTCTTATCGAGTCACCTAATTTCTTTCGTTTAATTACCTTTTTACCTGACGATGTATTGCTACAATTTTGAGGAGAAACTACTTAATAGTCATTCTTGAGATAGGAAAGACTGGGAGACAATGGACAGCCATCTTTCATATTTTATCCTCAACAGCTGCAAGTCAATGGAATTGATGTTGTCGTCAAAGGTCACAAAGCTAGAAGAGCAATAGTGTATGGCATAAATGGTGTACTTAAACCAGTTAAGAGGAACTGTGATGTTGCTACGAAATCGTCACGTCTCGTAAGTGCCTCAATGAAATGCATACTATCAGATACGAGAGACTTCTTTGTTGAGGGAACCTGATTTGAGCTTTAGCTGAAGATCTTCTTGATAAACCTACTTTCAGATTCTTCTAAAATATAATTTTATCATCAAGTAAACAAGTAGAGCTGATTTTTTAATGGAAACCGTGGACAGTTTGGAATGGTGTAATGTTGTATCTTTGCTTTTCAGGGATACTGTACATATTGCGACGTATTTGTCCCAACATGTCCAGCGGGCTGGACCAAAATTGTGAGTGACTGAAATTAAGCTTTTGATTTGTTTTAATCTGTTTACTTTCAGTTGATTCTTTGATAATTGAGCTGACTAAACGGAAATAAATTTTCAAATGGAACCTTTATTTCAGCATCAGTTAAAATTATTGCATTTAATACAAAGTTACCACAACGTTCAGAAAAAATATCAGAAGTGAAATACTGGATGACGTTTCCCATGTAAAACATATGATCCACTGAATTTCTTGCTTTGAGAAGTCACTGTATTGGCTGACGGCAATTAAATGTATATTGGTTTGTAGAACTAAAAAAGTCCGGATCAATGTCAGTATCTGGGCAACTGCCCACCTACCCCTCCCCTAACTCAACAACAGTCAATTGACAACAAGTTAAGGTTAATGTTGAGTTAGGGAAGGGGTAGGTGGGCAGTTGCCCAGATACTGATATTGATCCAAAAGTCCTTATTCTGGCAGTATGCAGGAAGCTTGTTTCCATGGACTTTGTTAACCCTTTCACACTTAAGAGTGACTAGCATCTAATTTCTCCTTACAATATCTCCCTTGAATCACACGAGAAGGTCACAAGAATAAAGGAAATGATCACCAACTAAAGAAGCTCTTGATTGTTAAACAAATTCTCCTTATCAGCAACTTAAGAAATTTATGATGAACAGTATGGAGAATATGCATACTGATATTAGGATGTAAAAGGTTAAACGGTCAGTCTCCTATAGCTTAGCGGTAAAGTGTCCGAAAAACTAATCGGAAGGTTATAGGTTACAATTCCTACTGGACCACTGTACATTTTTTTTTCCGAGTAGGCTTGTGCCATTCACTGAATAACATCGTCGTTCAGTCCTTGTCCTGTGTAATAGAACCAAAACATCGAACTTCAAATGGCAGCAGTATCAATCATTATATATTCATGGTATAATGGTTTCTTGGTAACCTCTACATTTTTGATCCTTTCAGGGCCATGTGCTGAATACATGTTGGGTTCGAATATTAATCTTCAGGCTCAGAGGCTGCCAAGCACTTTGTGAAAAAACTTCTGTAGTATGTAGCAACCATTATCTAAACTGATCAAAAGTTTTATTGTGGTGATTAGCTATTTTGTTTAGCAACCTAATCTAAAAGGGGCTTTGACAATATGGCGATTACTTCTTCTGTTGCCTGTAGAATGTACTCGTGTTAAATATTCATCTCATGGCAATGGACATCCCATAAGCGATTAACAACGAGGACGTGGCAAAACAACAACTTGAAATCGCCGAAATTTGCGTGGGTCTAGAAAGAAATCTCTGACGGAAAATTATTTAAATTTCCATTTGGAACTTAACGCTGCTAACATACGATATACTGGAGATGACGTATGACGTCGTAAGAGACGGTTGAGAGATCCAGCCATGCGCGAAACTCTAAGGAAAGACATAAATTCATTTGTTAATCGATGTATTCTGGAGTATTGCCGTCCTGGCTGCTTAAGGTCCCAAAATTTCACTAACTACAGTGTTTACAGAAACGCTCCCACCTAGGTGATCACAAGTTAGGATTGAATCTTTCCCCGCATGTATCAGTTCCTGTTTCAAATCGATGAATTAAGCACAAAGAGTACTTTTCAGGGTATAGTCGCCATCTTCTCTTTTTTGGCCAACCTATCTGCAATAAAACTTTTTGAGAATCTTTCTTAACTTGTTTTGAACTCTTTTCAGATCAAGAGATGCTGTGATGGATTCTGGGGTCAAGACTGCCAATGTAGGTTAAGTTGCCTGTGTTACTGTTTTACCGAGGAAATATATGTGCTTTGATTTTAATGCATAAATTGGATGTATATATTGACTTCGTTGTTTTTGTTTCCTATGGACCTTGCGCTGTGTTGGATTGTATAAGTACGGAAAGCCTGGCCTTTGTTTGGCCATTTTGAAGATCTAAAGACGTCGTACTTATGTCACTTCATCTTAATAAATTTGGTAGAAATACTTTATTCATGTCTTGGTGAAAACCAGCATAAAGTTCTCGCTCCAGACCCGAGCAGGGTGCACAGTGTTCATAACTAGTGTTCCGATTTGCTCTTATAAAGCCTGGTTGCCGCAAATGGTTGACTTTTGTCGTAGGTGAACATGTGTAACTTTGTAGGGCAGCCGACATTTCTGAAACGAGAGCCCTTAGGCATTTCATACTCACCTTCAAATGGTTTTTAACTGAAAGTGCTTCTCAGTTTTTAGATGATGTGCATGAAATGGTTGTTTCTGGCTCACTTCTTTACTATAGACATTATTATCACCTCTTCTTTTTAGTATGTCCTGGAAATGTTACCAACCCGTGCTCTGGTCATGGCGCCTGTGATGATGGCAAAACTGGGAGTGGTCACTGTCAGTGTGATGCAAACTTCACTGGTACAGCATGTGAGAAATGTATTCTTGGAAAATATGGAAGTAACTGTACAGGTGGTGAGTATCTGTTTAGTTAAAATGTTCCAAGCAACTTCCTTTTCTTCCACAGGGTTTTAGATTTTGGCTGCACTGAAAAATGATTGTTTCTGAGGTTATTACCACTGCAATGTTTGCAAAAGACGTTGTCTTGTTTGTAACAGTGCATTGTGCTGGCCTTTTTCTCTTACTTAGCTTAATGAACCTTCTGTAATCATTCAGAGACTCGTATCACTGAAAATGTTTTTATTTTCTTGTCTTGTCAGAATGCAAATGCTCTAATGGAGTTTGTAATGATGGTATTAACGGCGATGGAGGATGTTTCTGTCACCATGGTTGGAAAGGACCTATTTGCAATACCTGTAAGTTCGTATTTTCGAAACATTTGTGATAAAACAAAATTAGGAGAGCTTGCTATACTTTGCTGTAAACGATCTGTTTAATTGCTCAGCAAAAAAAAAACAAACAAAAAAACAAACAAATAAACAACAGCAAGGGTTGGAAATGAACGCTTTGAGATAAGCTTGCGTGGAAGAATGTCACTTTGATAACTTTCAGCTACTGCTCCCCCTGACACCTTTCCTGCTTGTAAGTGCTGTTAACAGCCTTTGTAGAAGTCTGCATTTGACTTGATTCAGGAAGTCTGTGGTTTATCTTGGTATTTTTGAATGTTTGACATATTTATTTTTTCATAGCTGCAAATTTTGACAACTGCCTTCCAACCAAATGTAGTCGACATGCCACGTAAGTACCAAACTTAAGGATATGGAAAACTTTTTTCAAGTCCTTTGTGAAGCATTGCTGATGTCCTACTTTTGGAGTGACAACTATAAACTATTCATCGGTGGAAAGGTTGTGAAACCTGCCATGCTGTTACAATTTTGTTTCCGACTGTCGAACTATTCGGAAAATAAGGGCTTGTTCGATCGAAACGAACAATGTCCTTTGAATAATTGTTTAAGTATTGAATTTGATGGGAGAACCGAAATTTCTGTATCCATAGGTGACGATCTGGTTAACAACAGTTTTTTGATTGTGAAGTATAAAGTATATCACTCATCTTTCAATTATCAGTTCGTGATTTTATTTTATCGTTTTACCAGATGCCGCGGACAGAGTGGCAGTGGTAGATGTGAATGTGATTTTGGTTACACAGGCAATGGAACCTACTGCACAGGTCAATTTTTTGCTCCATCTCTTTATTTAATTCAAGGTTCTGCCGGAGTACTCATGTAGATGTTCATTTTTATTTACAGAAATTAATGCATGCACTGTCAACAATGGTGGCTGTCATCAAAATGCCACATGTGTTCAGAATATAACTCTGCCTGGCCTTAGATCTTGCAAATGTAATGCAGGATTCACTGGAGATGGGTTTGTCTGCTTGGGTAAGTGAAACATACTGTTTAGTTGATTGGTGTAAGTTCCCAACAGAATTTCCATTCTAACTGCTTGACTTCTCTTAATTGCTTTTATAGCAAATGGGTATGATTTTTTGTTTTATAACATTTACACAAAATGAGACTGGGAGATTCGTTCTTTCTGGTGAGACTCCCACATAGGTTTGAGTGGTTGGCACACCTGCCACAACTATCGATCAAAACTACTGATATCTTTTCTTAAACAGAAATAGATCCATGTCAGCGTAATAATGGTGGCTGCCACATCAATGCAACTTGCTTCAGCACAGCTCCCGGGCAGGTGAGAGATAATTACTTACTCCGGCGCCTGCAATTCAAAACAGAATTGTGTCATTGCGTACAATGATAATGATGAACATTGACTGTTATTTCAAAAGATAAATATAATCGTTTGTCCTGTGATGTGGTCACTTCGGGTGTGGTTCGCGACGTTTCGACTGCATACCGCCAGTCTTCTTCAGGCGATGAGGTCGATTGAGTACGCGAACTTAATCGAAACGTCGCGATCCACATTCGAAGTTACCACATCGTGAGACAAATAATTATATTTCTCTTTTGAAGTGTTATTTACCACGATGAATAGCCTCAACCTATTTTACGATATAAATTATTATTATTGATATAATCAGTCTTTAAAGTTACCTCTTATATTTTTAGAGAAACTGTGTTTGTAAAAAGGATTTCTCAGGAGACGGTGTTAGCTATTGTTTTGGTGTTAATCCATGTGATGTGGTAAGTAACCTGGCTAATCTTTAATGTTGATTTCGTCGATAAGAACCAAGGAAATACATGTTTGCCGTTTAGATTTCCAAATTGTTTTGCATGATGGTATTAGTTATATCGTTACTGTTCGTTCATTATTGGACATTTTGGGCAAAGTCTAAGGTGAAGTGATATTTCTTTCATATCTTAATGTTGACACCATGAGTTGAATATAGTCAAGCCACTCTTTTCGGTTTTCTTGTTTCAATTTTGCGGATAAAAAGATTAAAAAGTCCTCATAGAATCATTGAATTGTCATATCTTATACAATATATATCAATTTTTTTTAAATCAAAGATGGCAACCATAATGGCTAATGACGAAAATCACCATCACCCATATAATGATTGTCTTGTAGAGCTCATCATCTAGCACCACCCCTCTCCCTTTGTTTTTACTTAGGTTGTAGGTTCAATGGTTTAGGGAGGGCGTGTAGTAACACAGAAAAACGTGTTTATTTCCTAAACTTGATCCTTTTGATCTTGTTGTATGATTTTTGTCAGGGCAATGGAGGGTGTAGTGACAGAGCTATTTGTCAACAAGTTGGACCGCACCAAAGGACGTGCAAGTGCAGGAAGTTTTACGTTGGTGATGGTATCACATGTATTGGTGATATATCAGAGGTAATGACAAAATACCCGTTGAACAGCTTGTTCAATGAGAGAAATGAGAATACCATTAGTATGCAGTAAGTAAATTTTACTATGACCTGTGGATGAGATTCGAAATGATGTAATTGATCTTCTACTATTTCTTGGGAGGTCATAACAGAAAAAGAAGTCTATAACACTCGAACTTTGAACAGGGATTGAATCGGTATATCCCTTCCAACTGAGCGTTGAGGCGGAATGTATATGGGTTCCTTGTTTCTTGTCGAGGAATACATCATAAATATTTGTCTGAATTAAATGATATTTTGAGCTAAAGTGGACATGAAAAGTCTTAGAATAATCTTCATAAGTTAATTGCTCAAAATTCATCGCAGAGAGAAAAAGAGGTTTGAAAAAATTCAAGCTTTGAAAGTGACTGAGTGTAGTTTGTTGCTGACTGTTTCAATTCTGACAATTCGATGGAGCAGTGCGAGTGAACCCAAAGTATCTACCCGTAATAGGTGTTTAACTCATAGAGGTCAGAGGTCAGAGGTCAGCTGCTGATTCAATTAAATTTATTGATTCCTTTTTGTCGTTTAAGGCTCTAAAGCTTGATCCCCAACTGTCAGGTGTGGACATGCTACTCAGGGTGAGGCAAAATTGGCTATTAATTTTCTTTTCCTTAGTTTCATTTGGAACCATAGCTTAGGTATAGAATAAATGAATTCCGCATCATGTAGCCAGTATGAATGCTTTAAATAACTTTCCTTTGGAACCGTCGTCCTCCAACCTTTTACTTTCTCTAGTACTCGATAGATTTTCCATTGATTGACTGTACTTGGAATTGCCTATCGATCTTCCTGTATGCCTATTTGTCTGTCTTTTTGTCGTTGTTCGACTTTTCAATGTGACTTTTCATGTTCAACTTGAATTGAAACTTTTCGTTATGCTATGATAACTGAGACGTTTATCTTTGTGCGTGTATTTTTTTTTTCAGAAAAATGGTCTGGACAAACTGCTAGCTTCTCATGGACATTTTAACCTTCTCGCTCCAGTAAATGCTGCTTTAGGCAGTTTACAACCACAGTTTCGCAAGGTACTGATAGCATAACTGGCACACTTTCTAAAATAATTGTACGAGTTGTAATACATCGCCTAACGTATTCAATTCAAGTGCACTAACATAAATGTTCAATATTTTACAACCAGAACTGGACTGGACAGCACAGGGAAAAAACTTCCTTGGCCGTTAGTTTTTGGAAAATTCTTACCGGCTTAGCCACAAGAGGAAGTGTCCAAAACAAATGTTTTACTTCGGTACAATACATATTGATTTAGTTCCATGAAAAAGTACTAAAAACAATTGAATTCAAGCCTTGAGAAATTCGAGCTTCTCCGCAAGATCCAAATTTGTTTTAGGTTAAACTAAATACACATTTAAACAGGTTAGAATTATCCAGAAATTTTCATCTTTTATTTATTTGCAGCGTCGTAGTGTTCCGTCATCAGCTGAGGAAGAGTTGAATTTACTGAAATATCTTATAATTGGCTGTTCAACGATTCCTACCGACACCAGTGATGATTATGCAGCTAACTTTACTACTTTGCTTGGAGTAACTATTTCAGTAAAAACAGAGGTAATTGTCTCTTGGGTTCTTATCAAAATGTTGAGTCAGTCAAGAGCTTAAAGTCCACCCTTCAGGAACTGAAATCTGTTTCAAAGTTTGGACAGGCTCCTGTTGTTTGCAAATAACCGCGCCCGAAATAATTCACCATTTGCTTTTTACTATTTTTTAACTTAACTGCATTTATTCCAGGGGAACGTGACATCGATCATCGATCAATATGGCAACATATCCAGAGTAGTTGGAGTGTACGAGTCATCAAATGGCGTGATAATGAAACTGGATAATTTACCAACCCCACCCAAGTCTATGGATAGCGCAGTACAGGTATGCGGTTTAACATTTGGAGATAAAATTTTGTGAAGGCAGGATGACCTAGAGAGGAAGGAACCCGACATGCAATACGGAGGATTGGATCTCTTTTCTCCACACCCCCCTCTCCCTGAAAATTAATATCCCGTTTCGCTAAAGACCTTGGTCTTCTTTTTTGCCCTTAGGAATCTTATCTTGACGTGGCTAATAGACTTGGATACAAGGAGTTTGTTAAATTGGTCAAGGTTTGTGAGCACTAATCGACTCTTGCTTGGAGCTTTTCAGTTCTTTTTTGTTAAACGATGTGGGGATTTCTTTTTTTAAACCTATCGTTTCAATCTCTTTCATTACCTTCTTTAGGTCAAAGCTTAGCATGTTTATTAACAGCTGTTTCGAGAAAGGTTTTCGGGAAAGAAAGCGTCAAAGCGCACGCCACAACCTCGAAAGGCATTGTGGGTAGCTTCTGGGTCACGGTTTCAGGGAAATTTAAAAATATTACTCTAGGGAGGAGCAAACATGGCGGGTTTGAATATTTCATTTCTTAATTTCAGTAATTAAAATTCATTTATTACCAGGTAACCTTCGAGTTTGTCGCGTGCATTTTTGTCCTTTTATTCGACAACCTTCTTCGAAACAGTTGTTTATGAAAAAAATGTATGTTATTACTTCACAGTTAGCAGGATTGAAGAACATCCTAGATGTTCCGGTGAACAGAGCTGTTCTGATGTTTTGGCCAACTGATGATGCTATAAAAGCTGTGCCTGACGACTTAAGGGCACGACTCACTGATCTTTCACATCTGGCTCGATTTGTAAAATACCACGTTGTCACCCAAATTCACGTAAGTTAATCAGTAAACTTAAACAAAGATTACAAAATCTAACGCCCTGACGAATGGTAAATGTTCGAAGCGCCAGATTTAGAAACTCTTTCCTATAGACAATTTACGTTATCATCTCAGTTGACAGAACCAAATTATCGTATCATATATTGTCGACGCAGCACCACAGTTTCTTCAGAATCTCTCCCACGTTATACGTTCGTTAAAATGTCAATGGCTTGTAATGATGGTTTGAAAAAATGGCAACATTTGAAGTCAGAGAAAAGATGCTTCAATTCGGCTTTAACTCGTGTCTGCCTTTTATCAAATGATCCACAGAGCAAATTGAGTGGCAAATTTTTAAAGTTTTTTCTTAAAAATTAGAATGTACTTTTACAGGAACTTGATCACAAATAGATAAAATAAATCGTATTTTTCCTGTAGGTGAAACAACTCGAACCCAACCAATTTACTCAAAATCAAAGCTAACTTTAGCAGATGACTTCCATATGTACTTGAATGTGTACGAAAAGTCAATTAATGGTCGCTTGAATCAATTCTTTCTTCGCAGTCTGATTTTAGTACTCAGTCCTTCTTGAGAAGTGGTGCAGGGTTAGAATTGCGAACATTTGGAGGAACGAGTTTATTTGTATCTTGTAAAGGAGGAAAGGTAAGTTATAGTGCGTGGTGAATCCGCAGAAAACTGAAAAGTTTTACTACACCTTTTTGTAGAATAGAAATTAAGTGCTCTTTCTATTGGCTGACCCTGAAAAAGCGTATTGTTCTTAAGTCGCCTTCTGCCTGCGATCTAATATATGTTCCTGTGTTCCAAACTTCCGCGCTACGATCACGTCACGATCTTAACTCTTTTCTGGGGCCCGGCACGAGGACGAAAAGCATTTGTTGAGGACGATCGAAAGAAGTGAACGAAATCACCAAAGTTTGGAGACTCGGGCCACCTTCCTATTCTAATAGAATTCTACAAGGTTTGATTCAGCTGTGATGCTGTGAGCAGAAATGAGATGGTAGTCACTCTTAGTGGTCAATGGGATCATAATGCTTGATCATTATCAGTATCTGGGCAACTGCCCACCTACCCCTCCCCTAATCCAACATTAACCCTAACTTGTTATCAATTGACTGTTGTTGGGTTAGGGGAGGGGTAGGTGGGCAGTTGCCCAGATACTGATATTGATCTCATAATGCTTGATCAATATGCTCTCTGCTAAGTTTGTCTCTCAATGCGGTCGAACATTAGGGCACAGCGCACTAAAGGTGGCGGTTGCCTGTTTTAGTGTACCAGGTGGAAGCGAAATTTATCTCTGCATAAAATAATTTGGGGTTAGAAACGAGTCATCCCCATTCCTTCGTTATTTTTAGTACTGTCATACATCATGGGATAGTTAAAGTGACTCTTTTGCTTGTTTTTATTGTAGGGCGATCTTTACGTAAATGGTGAAAGCAAGATTGTTGCAAGAGACATACACTTCTTTGGTGGTGTGGCTTTCGGAGTGGATTCAGCTCTTTTTCCTTTTGGATTTGGAGGCAACTGTGATGAGATCATGGACACTAAAATTACGGTATTAAGCGCTTTTTGATCAGGTACTTAAAACCAAAATCAAAGTAATCGCAACGGCCAATGAGAAGAAAGGAAAATATGACGAGGAGCCAATGAGAACTCAAATAAAAAACAGGCAAAGTGCCAGAAGCGCGGGAAAAAAGGCTGTAACCGAGGCGTGATTGGTTTTAGGTTTGCAGTAGATTGAAGGAATCAACATTGTAAAGGGGAGAGGGAATGGGACTGCCTGGTGAGAAATACGTGTTATTTGGCCCTTCTTTTCACAGAAGTGTCCAAAAGTTCTTCTCCAAGATTTTAATGTCTCTGTGTGCCCCTCCCTGACTCCAGTTTTCATCCATCCTCTTTTGCAAGAAAATTCAAGTGGTTAGTTTCACCTCAAAGCGGCAACTGTGTATTTTAATTTAAGCTGTCTGGTTGACAGGAGTCTCAGTTTCCCCTGTTTCAGGCTTTGCTTAATTTCTGTAAAATTCCTCACCTTTATAGGGTCAGTGTGGAAATTGTTTTGTCCCTGTGAGCTGTCCACAAGAGACTACCCTTGTTGTGAGTAGTGTGTAACTAATGTTAGTGACAATGCTTTCCAATTTCACCCTGTCGTGTGGTTTTAGTCAAACTTCCTTTTTGATTTTGCCGGAACTGGAAAAATAGTAGTGCGCTTCATTTAATAAGAGCTGTCATTATTTATCTATTTTTGCAATCGGCCTAGATCAGGAGGGGAAAAAAAGGTCATCATAATATTGGGAACTAAAGGATTACTCATCTCCCGAAAAAGGTGCCGGCAAAATTGAAGGGACAAAAAAAAAACCACTCGTTAAATATCAAGCGCTAAGGATGTGAAATGAAAAAAAATAATGATCTTACTTTAAGTTGAGATTCAACCATTTATCTTCAACACCGGCGATGACTTCCTGGGGATAAGAATTGAACTGATATGTTGACAATTTGAGGGATCTTAAAATGCGCCTCTATCTTGCTCTTTCAGGGCGTAACGAATCATAACTGCACCTACAATGGTGATTTGGTAGGATGTCAGCCCATCTGTTTACAGCGTCAACGGCTGAAGAGATGCTGTAAGAACTTTTATGGACCAGATTGCGTGGGTAAGGCATCCTCTCTTGTGAGTGTGCTCGTTTGCTGTAATTAACTGGGTAACTGTGTGGATGTCTCTAAAATTATGTAACTGCGGTTCTATATTATCATAATCAAAGTTGTCTTTCTTAGATTGTTTGTTACGATCTCTTAAGAAAATGGAGTTTGGTTCCATGGTAGTTCCATGAGCGGAGTTTGTCAGGCTTCGGATCGCTTTTTTTTTATTGCATTGTTATTCTACATGGCGAGATTATAGACTAAAAGACTTTCACCTGCTAAGAAAGAAGTTTTAGGCGGTCAGGCTGCTGTTAAGAGAAGTAACTCTCTCGCTTGTCACGTATGAATCATCGTATCATATGGCTTTGCAAAACAGAAATAGTTCCATATGCGCTTGCTACAAGATCAACCACAACTGTACTAAGTCCACCAATTCTATCAACTCCACAAACTACAGATTTCGAGGAGTTTCTGGTAACTTAGTCAGCAGAGCATCGGATCGCACAAAGTATAGGTCTCCGCCTCGAGTCCTTGAAAGGACTCAGATTTTTCCTTGTTTCACGTCATTGTTTTAGTCAGCCCTGCATTCAAACTCTATCGTGTTTTAACACAGTTCTTGTACTCCTGACACAGCTTGCCCAGGTGGTGTTCAATTGCCATGTAGCAGGCGTGGCTTGTGTATTGACGGGCTGACAGGGAGTGGCCAGTGTGTGTGTGATGCGTCTTATAACGGCACAGCTTGTGAACAATGTGTGAATAGCACTGAGTCCTGTCCAGGTACGTAATGATTCACTTCCTTTTCTACTCTACCTTTGACTCAGGAACGACCAAAAAATTAATAATCCTTGCAATTTCAATACATTTTCAAGCGAAAATGGGATGAGAAGAAAAAGGAACGTCAAATATGGGATAACGCTAGATTTAGCACCAAATTCTTAGAAGAATATGTGTAAAACAAGAAATTCCGAGCTATCTCTCTTTACTTTTGATGTATGTAAGTAACTAAGAAGAATTTGTAATTTTATTCTGTTTTTTTTTTTCTCTTTTTTTTTAGCACCTTCAGTGGACTGCGAGGCAGACAATGGTGGCTGTCACGTGTTTGCCACCTGCACTAAAACTGCCACGAATCGTTTGACGTGCTCGTGTAAATCCGGTTACCAAGGAGATGGATATTACTGCCAAATGATTGACTCGTGTGCAAGTGACAACGGCGGGTGTGGTGAGAACGCAACCTGCTTGTTTACAGCACCAGTAAGTACCCATAAACCACACCTTTAAAGACACAGTAGTTGCTGTCTGATATTTTGGCTTAAATTGTTTGCTCCCGCACCGTCTCACACGGCAGCCTTAACCCTTTTAACTCCCATAAGTGACCGAGACAGAATTTCTCCTTACAATATCAATACAATATCAAGCAGACAAGTGATGAGAATAAAGAAAAATATCAACAAGGGGATTATAAGTTGATCCAATATCAAATTCCCCAAACTAACATCACGAGAATTGTATGGCAGACAGTAAAGAGAATTACTAATGACATCTTGGGAGTTAAAGGGTTAAGCTGGAAAATGCTGCCCATGGACTGTTAAAAATGCCTTGTATCGTCAAGATTCGTTTGAGCAATTGGTAAGCAAGCACCATTTTTTTCTAATACGTACAAGTGTAGTGAAGGATAGAGAAGTTTCACATGGACTACAAATCACAAAATTAACACATGTAAGAAAAATTTTCGAAGTCGCACAATCTTAGAAGTGGTTTCCTTCAATTTTTACGAAATATAATTTTAACCTCTTTTTGGGTTTCATACCAAGCCCTGTAGTGTCTCTGTGTCGTTTTTCTTCGGTTTGTGGCCGGTTCTGCTGTTTTTGCCCTCGTCATGGGAAAAAAAGGAAACTCACTCTCCAGTAACTGACCAATCAAGTCGTATCAAACGCTACTGTGATTTTCTGGAAATTAAAGTTAACATTTCTTTTTCAGGAACGAAGGCGCTGTGTATGTAAAGCAGGCTTTTACGAAGTAGGCTCCAGTTGTCGTGCTCACCGGCCAATGTCGCCCTGTGCCATAAACCATGGCGGCTGCTCTGTTCATGCTGACTGTACTGATAACGGTAAAGTACAACAATGTGCACTCTATATCCCCCCCCTAGGCAAAACTGTGCGCACTTGGCTCAGCCAGACAGTTGCGTCTTCTTGTGAGGAACCACGGGTTGGTTGTCATTTGAAAACCGATGTCAACCAGGGCTGTCAATGAGTTGAAAAAGAGAAAGCAAAGAAGAAATAGGGGGTAGCCAGATTATCGTGGACGCCATGTTTTTGTTTTGGTCAGCTCACGTGCAAGGCTGTGAATTATTCAGTTAAAATGTCCTAGGCGTCCCACGTACTTGCTCAAACTCTCACGCAAATTCTGAATGTGGAATCGATTGATTCACTTTTCTCAGTTCGACAGTTCCTTAGCTAAATTCAGTTCTCATTTCATTATAATTTTGTCATATTGAAAGACGAGCTGATTTCTTTTTGAAATCAGTTGAAATAATGTTTTATTTCATGTTGAATTGCAGGCCAGGAGGCCAGCTGTGCCTGCCGTCCGGGTTTCACTGGAGACGGCTTTTCTTGTGGAGGAACCATTCTACAGGTAAGTAGATTTTTTTGTCTTTTTAACCCTTTCCACCCCTCCCCCCTCCTCCTTCAGCCCTTGTCTTTTGTGCCTTGCCTGATGGTCTCTATAATAAATTCCAATATCCGTGGATCTGTGCGCCTTGAACGTTGCCCATTTTGGACAGGATTTTGTTACCATGATGTCGACTTCTTATGGCAAGTTTTGTACCCTTACAGCCAAGTTAAGATTTTCCTTAAGTTGAGTTTTTGTCTTTTCTTTTCAGGTCGTCAAAGAAACTCAGAGTGCCACTGAATTCTACAAGGTATCACGTTTTTCCAAGGGCAATATAATCTTTCGTATCATTCTTTACTCTGAATGGCCTGTTATAAGGAGGAGTTAGTTAACGTTTAAATCTTACGACCATACACGGGTTCACCATTTTGTTATTTAGGCTTTCCTCTTGTCTATTATCCACCCCTCGGAAGAAATTTCTTTCTTTTCGGAACCAAAAATCCAGGATGGCCAAACTGAGTGCTCGCTCGTCAAAGATACGTCCCCAATCTAGCCAGAAATGGAGTGGTTGTGTATGGTTTTAATGAGATATTGTATTAGTTATGAACTTTCATTTGTTCAGAACAGATGAAGTAGTTAGCTCTATGATATATCAATGGTTTGCTTTTTGTTTTGCTGGCAATTCCAGGTGCTCTACCAACTGATTACTTCCAGCGCACAAGCGACGACTTTATACCAAGACCTGGCATCGTTTTCAAAATCCTTCACAGTGTTTGTGCCTGTCAATAGTGCGGTTCACTACAAGGTGACAGTCATCTCAATGTTTCTTTAGATAGTTTTCCCTTAAATTCATCATAGTTACTGTATCTCATAATTACTCTGAGAAGTTTCAGGAGAAAATGGAAGAAAATTTTCTCCAATTTTTTTTCTTATTGTCACAGAAATTCACGCTGTATTTTATGAAGAATCACATTGTGTCAGGAAGGCATCCATTGAACAACATAAATGACGACTTAACGATGACAACGTTGGCTGGGACTACACTGCACATCAAAAAGCTGAGAAATGTAAGATTTACAAACTAGACGAGTGTTCCTAACTTCTACAGATTAATTTGTTTGGCGAGTATTAGTTTGGTGCATTCGCATGCGCATTATTTCCACGCGCAACTGTCCCGCAGAGGTTGAGAAATGCCGGGCTTTTCTTAGTTGCCAAAGATCGTAAGAGAGTTTTGCGTTTTGTGATCCAAAGTGTAATTTTCTCTGTTATGTAAAAAATAGAGCATTTCCCGGTGCTAACAAAGAAGTTATCCTCGGAAATGAGGATGAAAAAAATGCTCTCATAATTCAAGTTACGAAACATTAGGGCATGCTTTCTAATTTAGAGTTGCGTCTAACTTCATAATTTTACTAACACTTTCTAATGAGGGTGATATAAATTGTGTTGTTTCTGGAGAATACTTCCCCTTTTAGTCCAGGCTGAGTGACACTCTGGACCACGACTTGGGACCACAACTGCATACATGAGTCGTTGCTAATAATTCAGATGCTCTCATCGATTGATGCCTATTAGAGGGTTTTGTGTCATAATAGCCCTTGTTTTTTTATTGATACTTAGGGAGAAATAGTCGTGAATGGTGTCGCTCATATCAAGGGAGACATCCCTGCAACCAATGGTCTCCTACATTTCATCGATCAGATGATACCAGTAAGTAAATAAATGACTTATTGACTCTGATATTAACAAATGTCACCAACATATGTAAGTGAGAGAAAGTGCAAAAATGAATTCATTTACGATTGTTGCGTGATTTTTAAATTGTATTAAATTGTATTCAATACAATTTCAATCGAAAAATGGCAAAACGTTGAGGACTCTAGAATTTAATTACTGTCTAGAAATAGGCTTTTGAGTATAACAATTTGATAGTTAATATATAGTTAATATACAGTTATCAGGGCCACACCTTTAGCAAAACCCCCGCATTTGATATTTAAACATAATTTTTTCATAGTATGTTGGACCTCCACCACCTACTACCCCAGTGGAACCAACAAAACGAACAGAAACCCCAGGAAAACCAACCACGGTATGTTTCAGTCACGTTTTTTACTCATGTCGAAGGTAAAAGATCCACTTTCTAGAGTCGAACTCGCATCTAACTGAATTAACGTGCCACGTGTTTTTAACGTTTTCATTGTATTTACAGAAAATAACAACGAAAGAAACTACAGCTTCAGCAGTTGGACCAAAGGTAATGATGTTTTTGATAAGGGGGGAGAGGGTTGGGGCGATTAAAGTTGGTCACTTACAGGCTCAAGCACACCTCGCGATATGGAAGGGATATCTGATCTCTATACATCAATTCTTTCCTTTAAGAAATTCCATAATTTTTCACTTTAAAATTGTTGCAATTTTTCTACACCCCCCATTTTGTTTCAACGTTTATTCTGTCGAGGATCATGGGTCAATGGAGATATTTTTTACTCAAGTGAAATTTGTAGAGGCCTAAACTTCAGACATGCATCATGAAGAAATAATTTGATTTTACACGCTCATAGTGTCAGCTTTCCTTTCACAAATACGCTTTCGTTACTTTTCCATACATTTCCCATTTCAATGTGTCGGACCACATTTTGTCCTTATTATTCGTCAAATAGCTCCTTTTATTCTTTTGATCTTCACAAATGCCATTCTTGAAAGTACACAAGGTAACCGAGTGTTATGTAGAATTCATCAGTTTTCAAGACTGAATGCTGACAATTTTACCGGTGTTTGCCGTTCCTTTTTTCAGTCGGGAGGTGAAAGTGCTGCAAGAAAGGAGGTACTGCTTTTTTTTTTGTTAATGTTGCTTTTGTTTGTTTGTTTGTTTTGTTTGTGTTTTTTAAATTTCATGAAGTTTCTAGTCTAGGCTTGTGAAATCTTATGTTTTTTTTCTTTCTTTCTTTGTTCTTTTTTGTTTTGGAAGAGAGATGGTATTGGTAGAGGAGCTATTGCTGGTATTATCATTGGCATCATAATATTTGTGATGTTGATCGCTGTTTTAGTTTACTTTGCAAGAAAGAATGGCTTCCTTTCCCGCCGAGCATTTTACAAAAAGGTAATTGAACTTTGTTAGGGAGAAATTAACGAAACTTAGAGCCCAAAATCAAATTCTTCTTGGCTTCTTCTTTAGTTTTGATAGTAATCTGGGATCGTAATTTCTTTTTCCTTCGCTCTGCACTGAAATTGGAAGAAAACACTTGCGTCTCTTTTCCCATGAGAGATCAAGACAGAATTTCTCCTTACAATATCAACTCAATAGCAAGGAGACAAGTGATGAGAATAAAGAAAAACATCAATCAGGGAATCATTAGTTGATCCGATACCAAATTCTCCAAACTAACATAATAAGAATTGTACAGCTGACAGTAAGGAGAATTACTAATAAGATCTTGTTAGCGAAAGGGTTAACCAATCAAATTCAAAATTAAAACCATGGGGGACTAAATTATCTGAACTTTTCATCCTTCAGGCTTCTTTCATCTTTGTGATGTTCGTTCTTTGTTATGACAAATACTTTACCATGCAAAGCTAGAATTGCTGTTAATGTGAATACTCTTAGAAGTATAATAGAAAAATTAAACCTTACACCGTTTATTTATAGCTAAACACCATAATAGGAATTTGTTACTGTGCCCTGCACATGATTGTTTATAGTCTTTTGTACTTATGTAATTTTCATTATTTTCAGTATTTTGTAATTGCACGTGCGCACTGTAAACGAGCATGCTGAATGCTCCTAGGCGTTATGTAGATAAATAAACTATTTATCTATTTATCTATTTATCTAAGTCCAAAACGCCTTTTTAGTCCACGTATCTCGTCTTCGTGAAATAGTTTCTTGTGTTTTCTGTTTCTTAGCAAGCGGACACCGTTCAGTTTAGTAACGAAGCTTACAACGAACATTCTATGATGTCATTTGATAATGCTCTGTTTCATAACATGGAGGATCCCTTGCAAATGCCTCCACTGGATATACCTATTGACGATAAACGGCCTTTACCACAGGTATGATTAGTGGGTACTGTCACTGCTATGAGCTGAAGACAAATTTGATGCCAAGCTGTAGTTCATCGCATATTTGACGGAATGAATTTTCTGGGTGTGCTGTCAGTTTGATATTTATTGCGTCATTCTTAGTAGTGATACCCGGCGGTATAGCGGAAAACCAAAAAAAAGAGCGTGGTCACGTGGGAGGGGTGTGGTCACGTGAATACACCTTCCCACGTGACCACGCTCGTTTTTTCGGTTTTCCGCTACACCGCCGGATATTGCTACTTTTCTTTCTTGATTATAGGTTTATCTACTTTTTCTTATTCATGCACTTATCTCTTCATTTATTTATTTATTCCTTCATGTCATAAGCATTTTCGAAAGAAAAGAAATGGTAAGAATTTTTGAGCAACATTGCAGTGTAAGAACTGTATGGATTGCTAGTTTGATTTCTGTTATGAGTATCTTTTGTAAATAATATCTTTCGCTTATAAAGACTCGTTTGATTCACGTTAATAACATTTGTTTGCAGGATTCAGGAGAACACATGGATTTTGACAATCCACTCTATCGTGAAATGTCTGGCTTAGACCTGCCACAAAATCCAAATGACATAATTTTCTTGCCAGACTCTAATACGGTACGTTTCCTGATTAAACTAGAAAAATTCAGGGGATACTATAACAACTACCAAATGTTGCTGCAGTAGTTTGTGTATCTTGGCCAGGGTTATTAGCGGCTACCTGTTGTACCCTGTGCACCAGATCTCCGTTTCCTTGTATCTAAGCAGCTCCCCTTTGTACAACCAGTCAAGTAAAAAAAGTTTTACTTTCCTTTCCCTGTCGATGTTCTGCTGTTTGAAAAACAAATTACGTAAGATTTTTGGAAAAATTTCAGTGATCTCCAACCTGAAAAAATTGGCTCCCAAAAAATACAAAAATCACCGATCCACAAGAAATGAAAATTCCCGCGAGGGTTTAAATGATGAACGCCATAAATTTGGAGGTAGACTTAGTTTTTTTTATTCATTTCTTTATCTGTTTTTCTTTTCTTCTTCGTTATTTTTGCAGGCTTCATCTGATACGGGTGTCAAAAATTTTTCCAACCCACTCTACGATGGGAAAAGGACTGTAAAGGTAAACGTATGAAATAACCGCTAACTTTGAGACCCAAGAACTTTTATAACTTACGGCGCCAACCACTGGTCAGGAATGGCCCGT
Organism: Pocillopora verrucosa; assembly: GCF_036669915.1. Classification (NCBI taxonomy): domain Eukaryota; kingdom Metazoa; phylum Cnidaria; class Anthozoa; order Scleractinia; family Pocilloporidae; genus Pocillopora; species Pocillopora verrucosa. Next base: position 20,763,480 of record NC_089322.1, read on the forward strand.
CAGACTGGTTCATTTCATATCAAGTTTTGTAATGGTATCAAGCATAAATTTTCCTTAATATTTGGTGGAAAATCTCAAGAAAAAAGAAAAGTCATCTTAAAATTTGCCGGTTTGTTCGTTTCAGTCCCAGCTTCTGATTCGTCTCCTTCACACCCGTATTAGGATGTCACGCAACGAGCCTTCTCGTTTTTTGTGTGACAACCTTGCAACTGCTGCCAAGGTGACTATCATGCAGCACACTTGATTACACACAGGCAGAAGATATCCCATAGTTTGCGCAGAAAAACAACTAAATAATGTGTTTTTGATGCTATTTGTATTGCCATCCGGTTGCCGTGTCTACCATCCCACAAGGGGTGAGGGGGGGGGTGGGGGTGGGAGTTCACTCCTTTTCTTTCGCTATTTATGACAAAGGTCCTAAAAGGTCAAGGTCCTCCGTTTGTTTTGTCGGGGACACTTCCTTACCCACCCTTACCCGGGTACGCTCCCAACCCACCCACCCCTTTTTTCCTCAAGATCTGGATCCACAACTAAATCAACTTTTTTGTTGTTATTTCAGTTTAACCTAGACCCCAAGTATCTTCCAGGTGAAGAAGACACCTGTAAGTAACTATTAAGAGTCAGATACGGGTACACTCTGTTATCTCCAACATGTGGTAGTATCATGGAAGGTTTTTATTAGGAGAGATTCGTCATATCTTAACCCTTTACACCCTAACATCAGTTTGTATATTCTCCAAACTGTTCTTTATACATTTCCTAAGGTGCTGATGAAGAGAATTCGTTTGGCAATCAAGAGCTTCTTTAGTTGTTGATCATTTCCTTTATTCTCATGACCTTAATGTGTGATTCAGGGGTGATGCTGTAGAGAGATATTAGAGTCCAGTCTCTCTTAGAGGTTAAAGGGTTAAACTCAAAGGATACAAACTCAAACTTGAATAAGGGAGAGAAAAAAAAAAAAAGAAATGGTATCGTACTGTTAGGCAGCTCTTGTTCGAGCACAGGATTACATAAGAAAATTAAAACGGTTTAGTAGAAAAATAAAGAGAAGTCATTAACTTACAACAGTCATTTGTGGGAATAGGACTTCTGAAAAAATGTTATTTGTGATTTGGTTCTTAGCGCAAAATGGCGCAATTAAAAAAACTGTGATTCAATTTTTCGATGCCTAACTTGTTGCTTCGTTGCATTTTAGGCTAAGTGAGCTGTTTGGTTACACGAAGATAACAGTGGTGAGTTCTTGTTTTTTCTTTAAAAGTTTTAAAAAAGCAAATGTTAGTAGGTCGCTAAATTTACCAATCACAGTGCGCGTATCAAAAAGTAGATATAATTCCTTATTCTTATTATTTTACTTTCCAGGTTTTTCCGCTTTCGCTGGTTACATTTCAAGGGACATCAGGAAGGATAGATATATTTTTTATGCCATAAATATCGCTACGTTAGTTTAGTGTTTTTATGTTGTTTTGTTTGTTCCTTTTTTTACTAACACTTAAACGTCGTGTAGATCTTTTTGTTTTTCTTGAGTGTGTGTGTGTTTTCTCCCCGTCAGTCATGCAAACCCTGGACTACTTTTCTGCACACTGCCTCAAATGGCGGCAACCCCCACATGTTTTGATAAGGGTGTGTAAACACGGAAAAAGTCCCCTTTTTCATAAATGTGCTATTTCCCCAATCACGCTCAATTAGCTCTATATTTCTTTCTTGCTTATTAACTACTTTATTTTTCGGGCTGAAATAACGCGTGGCTTGTTAACACTCTGCAAGGATTATCAAATTTTAAAGATGCTAGTCTCGGTTCTTTACAAATTTTAATTTTTTTTTTTTAATGTTGACGAAAGAGCCTAAGAGACGACTTTTATTTTTTTGCGAGGATACTGTCGCACTAAATTAAAAAAAAACGAAACAAAACAAAACAAAAGCAATTAATGCAGAAACCGAGCCTTACAAGGTTAAATACAACCTGGGGAAGTGTACTAGATCCAATGTTACAAAATTGTAGGGTCGCGACGCTCTAGGAAGCCAATAATAGCTACCTATCAAAATTAAGGAGGCTGGTTGCCTAGGGAATAGGAAGGGAATCTTAGGGGCTTTCTAGAGGGGTTCAAAATTGGTGTCTTGTAAGAAAAAAAAGTGTATTGCATATGCAGCACGAAAGAATTAAGCTGATAGACCGAATCTCCGTATACTTTCAATCTTGTATCAAAAGTCATCCGGGATTTTGATTTATTTGCTTTCTGACCTCTGCGTCAGCCTATTTGGCGATCCGGGATTGGTTATTGGGAGATTCCCTTGGGTAAAAAATAACTCCAATGGATTCCTTTCGGAGTGACTGTTATTCTCTTAGCTGGATTCCATTATGCTGTCCAACGTCTGTTTTTGAAATATTTTGTAAAGCAATGTCAGGTATGCCTGTGCCTTGACTTGGGAAATTTTTGTACACTGAGTTAAATTTGTCACTTTGGGGTTGTGATTTTTAAAGTACTCGCTGTTAAAATTTTTTAAACATTTTACTTGACATGAACTAGTGGTATTAATAGTATTTTAATGGTAATGGTATTAACTATAAAAATTAATATTTTTTTAACGAATTTTACTCCGAAGTTGATTGAATTTAGTATGTTTCTATTGAAAAAAAAAATGCGTTGATTACTGATTTCATCGAGGTTAAAATGTATGACTTCTACAGAAACATGTTTAAAACGAGTAGAAAAAGGGCAAAAAAGAGTTTGTTAAGTTCACGGAGCCGATACGACTCAACAGAGGTTTGACCCTAGAGGGTTGGTAATTTGTGGCAAAGATGTAGTAATTCTGTTTACTGTTTGGTTTACAATTCTTATGATGTTAGTTTAGATAATTTGGATTTGGATCAACTAATAATCCCTTAATTGATATTTTTCTTTATTCTCATCACTTGTCTCCTTGATGTAGAAATTCTGTCTTGATTACTCCTGGAAGTTAAGGACTATAGGGCCAAAACTAGAATGTCAGTTGCGTTAGAGAGAAATGTGTCAGAATCGCTTTGAGACTGTCTTTATAGAGGTATAGTTTAGCAATAAAATTCATATTATTCATAGCTTTATGAAAGCTACAAGCATTTAAGCTTCAAATCTGTAAAATAAGTGGGTAGATAATGAGTATAGCTTACTCTTAGTTAAAAAATATTAAGTCAAATCCAAGGTAGATGTTAAATTTATGTTTTTATTTAATTGCTTCGTAAACTCAACAAGAAATAAAATTACGTTCGCATTGGTACTCTTCAGTATTTAAATAAATGACGTGTTTGTCAGCATTTTGTTTTGCGAAGAAGAAAAGCACAAACGCACCCACAAGAACGCAGCACGTGATAGCAGGAAAGCGCGGAAGGATATGACGGTCTAAGACAAATCACTTTTTTTTGTCTCAAAACAACACTGAAAGGAAAAGCAGATAAACTACTAGCACCACTGCTTTTTAGCATAACTCATAGCGTGACTCAAAAGAAATCCGCAGAAAAAAAAAAACCAAAAAAAACAGGAAAAAACTGACACGAACAAAACAAGTCAGCAAGGAAAAGATACCCCAACAACAAGGCATGAACTCTAGGAAGCAACCTCCTTTTGTTCCACCCCGCTGCTCCCCAGAATCCACATGATGCCAGGATGTTATTTTTTTGGTTGTTTCCATTGATTCGAGCGACAGATTACCTTGACAAAGATGGAGCACACGTAGTCTCAACACAAGACAGATTGCTAGCAGGCCATCATTATGCGCGCTGCAAGACACACTTCTACGCCCCCGGATAGATTCGAGACGAGTCGGGGAGGGGATTAGCGAGGGTCTGGCACTAATAATCAGTGCCAGATCCCTTGCAGACCTCTCGCGGCTCGAGGCCTTATAACTTACCGTGGTCGGGCGAAAAAAAATTTTTTTTTTTTAAAATTTAATGAGTTGAAAACAGCCTGAGGTTATGTTCTCCACGTGCACCTCTCTTGAGAGGACGGCGTTCTTTGTTTAAATTCTATCTTTGTCGCTTCGAGGAAACACAATTTATGAAGGAGAAAGACTTAAGTGAGTCTTCTTAGTCTCTACTCGGTGGTAGGGGCGAGAATTAGTTACAGTTTTTCATTTAGCGCACTTGAAAAAGTCGTTCTTTAAGGCTGAGTTTGTACAATTCTCAGAAAATTACAGTTTCACTGGGCTCGAACTTCAAAAATAATATTTTTCTCGCAATCTTTTTCCAGAATATTTGAAATTCCAGTGTTATTACATTTCCGCTTGTAATGGGAGAAATTTGCGCGGGTAGCTAGACTCGAGGGAAGTCACGCTTTCACAAGCCATATTAGGTAAGCTATTGTCGTGAGGTTCCGCCGGTCGTCCTGTTCTGTGATTGGTTATTCACTGTAAGCCGTGCCTGTATACAAACGAGAGCAGAAGATAACACTGAGAGAAAAATTCAAGTTAAAAATATATAGATTTCTCTATACTGGAGCTTCTTTTTCATGCAGTATGGAGGAGAAGGTGGAGAAGAAAAGTCCAGTCAAGTAAGGAAGCTTTTGGCGTTGTTTTAGAGTCGAAGTTTGATACGATTATAGCGCGTGCTCCAAATCGAATTTGTGTCTCTTGAATCCTGTTGTTTTTGTTGGAAAACGAGCACTGCGAGAATATTGCGTGATTGTTAATCATATAAAGGTATTAAGAGTGAAAGAAAATGAAATGCTGGAGTCTAAGATGTTAGTAGATGGAAATATCTGCCCCTTCTATGCAGAAAAGCGACGATAAGTTTCAGAAAATAAAGGCAATCGACCAATCGAATCACTCGTGTGCAAGCTTAGAGCAGTTGAAATTTCTCGAGTGTTTGGACTGTTTTGTCTCACCACAGGATTCGTAAAGTGTTAAGGCCGAGCACAGATGAGAATTACTGGGACTGTAGTGTGTGTACGTACAGAAATGGAGCCGAAGCCTTTAAATGTGCGATGTGCGATGTTAGAAAGGGAACTTCAACAAGGTAACGCGTGGCACTAGAGTATTTGTTTGTTCTCTATAATTACTGTCTGCAGGACAGAAAATTACGGTCGCAATGTGTTTCCCATGCTTCACGCATCTGGAGTATGTTTTTGTTTTGTTTTGAATAGAAATGACAAAATAACATCAGGTAGAATCATTTCGAAGGGTGAAAGTAAAAAAAATGCAATTCGATATGGTTTTTGTGACAGATGATACAAAATCAAACGCCATGTGCATGAAGATCGAACACGATCTACCATAAGTCAACTTATAAAAGATTCGAAACAGATGCTTGTGGTCGAGTCTTAGCATTTTTGCGGTCAAACTTTCGCCTTTTGTAAATATTGCGCTTTCAATAATAAACGCGTGACCCATTCTATGATTACAAGGGACCTTTTGTTAATTTATGATGGCCTTTAAAGGTTACTTTTGTAGTGTACCAATTCTCCCCACCCGACCCTCCTCGGAATGTACATGTTATAACACTGTCTGGAATATCCAGACTGTTTTGCCTTAATGATGCTCAGAAACCTTAACTGTATGGATTTGTATTCAGTTTTGTTTGTTATTTTTAGGATGAATTGAAGAAGGGAGAAAAGCAGGATGTTTTCCTGTTTATTTTTTCCCCCTTTTAGAAATTCAGCATGACTGAAATTTCTGCTGGGAATTAATTTCTTCAGTTTCCTGTCTAAGGGACAGAATTTAAATTAGATAGGAAGTGATTAGTTTCATATTTACTTCTCAGAGAGTTGTAAAGATGCAAGCTAAGTGCTAGATGATTCCTTGATGAACAATTGGAATGATTTTGAATACATGCAACATGTGACTCACAGAGTTTTTGATTTGACTGAAGGGAGAACATTGTTTGTATTTATGTGGATCAAAGACAATTCAAAATAATTATGATTAGTTAAATTAAATTACAAAATTTTCATGTTAGGTGATAATTGGATTTTAGAAGTTTATTTTTAACTCTTTAACTCCCAGGATCTCATTAGTAATTTTCCTTTCTATCTGCCATAGAATTCTCATGTTAGTTCAGAGAATTTGCTATCGGATCAACTAAGAACCCCCTAACTGATATTTTTCTTTATTCTCATTACTTGCCTGCTTGATATTGTATTGATATTGTAAGGAGAAATTCTGTCTTTTATTTATTTATTAGCTTTGCTAACAATACATACAATGGTAAATTAAACTAACAATAACGGGCAGGCAACCACAACAGCGATAGCCAATTACTGTGGTCCCAGGAGTATTAAAATAGCACAATGATTACGTCAATAATGAATAATTAAGAACAGCATGGAGTTGGTGTTGTTTTCAAGCTACGAAATGAATTACATTTTGTACAGATAGTTTTATAAGTCCAGGGATTGTCAATGTCATAGATCTCTTGATCACTCATGGTCACTCGTGGGAGTTTAGGGGTTAATCCTTCTGTTAATTGTGGGAGTTTAGGGGTGAATCATTCTGTGTCACTAATATTTATTTTTGTTGCATTACCAGGAAACCAAAACTTAATTCTCAGTTAGTAGCTCAGCAAGTTGCTCAACAGTTTGTTACATCACCTCCTCCCTTAAAAAAGGCTGTGGCTAAAAGACCATTTAAAAAATTAAGGTAAGCAGCACAAACTTTAATAGAGTATATTGTTTGTGCAAAATTAGAGCTTTTTATGTACTTTGGGCTTGCACAGAAATAAAATGGCTGCCCACATTGGTGAAGGTCAATTTTTTTTCTGTAGCACACACCTTGGATGAGAGTTGGAGAATCCTCCAAGCTCTGGTCTCCTGACTTAATCCCAAGTTCTCTCCCTAGTAGCAGGGAATTGTTTTGATTTTTCTAACAGTTTTCTGTTTACAACTTACTCACATAATTTTAAGAAAAGTCAAGGTAGCCAGCTTTTTAGCCACCAGTTGGCACTAAATGAGAACCATTAGCCTATGAGATTGCCTTGCTATTCCCATTTTGTACCCTTTTCCACTTGTTACAACCCCCTTATTGTAGAGAAATTCAAGATACCAGCAAAAATGTGGAAGGAAATTATTTAATACCCACCCACCCAAATGTTCTACCACATGGGAATGTGAAATGATTCATAGTTATCTAAAACTTTTTAATTTTATAGGCCTCGACTCAAAAACATTGACAGAAGCAGTGCACAGCACATGGCCGTCACCGTAGGAAACATCACTGTGATTATAACAGATTATAAACTTTTAAAACCTGAAAATTCACCATCTGTCACACCAGACAGGAATTCACCCAGACCACTGTCAGAAGATGGCACAGACCCAGGGCCATCTCTTGGTTCTGAATTTACAAGTAATGGATTAAATAATCAGGATGACAGCTCCTGACAAAAGAATGATTTTTATATTGGTACAGTAATTATTAGGAACAATTTGTATTTTTTGTGTCATTAGAGGGGATCAAGAATCTTTTTCTGTCTTTTATGATTTCTGCTAAACAAAATCCCCTTCAAAAGCTGTTGGTAAGACAGTCATTGCTCTTTATACAGACACCTCTGTCAGAGGTGCTTTCACCTCAAAGGGCAGTAAAGATGGTGCTGCCATTTCAATGTTCAATTTGTCAAAACAGTTTGGAATTGAGACACAAAGTGGTCTCTCAGGTGCCTGTTTTACAGAGAATCGACTTAACATCTCTTTCTAACAAGTCTCAAAGAACACTGCATATGTGCATCAGTGTATTCTCGCTGGCTTAAAAAAAACTTGCTTTGTGCCTAGCAGGAGAGCAAGCCTGTTTTCAAAATGTAATCACCCAAATCAGGGTAATAGTTAATTAACTCAGTTTTTATGTACTTTTGATTAGCAATGAAAGGTTTAAATTACACTGTGCTTTCTTTCTTTCATGTAGTATGTTTTGTTTGTTGTCATCAGTAAAAACTATTGAAAAGGTGGGTATGACAGCTATTTACCATATAGATAGGAAATGATTCATAAAATAACTAAGAGATCAGAAAATGGTAGAGAAAGAAACATTGATTCAAACTTTAGGTGCTGATCTAAAGAAAACAATGAAAGATTTCAAATATTCTTTTTTAAAAAATTTTCTTACATTTCTCAATTATTAGGATGTTACTAATTTGTTGGTGTAGCTCTATTTGTTTAGTTCATGGGGTAATATGAAACTTGTGTGAAGGCTTTTGCCTGTAAATAACTGGCATTACAGTACATTAAATTACATTTTTACAATTTTTTCTCAGACCTCAGTTCTCTTCCCATATTAAGTTGTCAAAGTCAATGATGGCCATACAAACTTAAAAACAATTAAACAAATGATCATAATTGTCATCAAGTCTTTGTGTGCTCATTTCTTTACCTTTAATCAATCCTTTGCATAAATAAAAAAAGAAACTGTATAAACATATTTTGGGGAGAAGCATGTACTTTAAATATGGAGGGAAAGTGTGTACTAGACTACAAGTAGTCTCTTCTTTTCAGCAATGTCTGTTGAGCCAGTAAAAGAAAAACAGGGGAAAAAAAATTAATGTTAGCGTGCCATGGGAAGTTCTCAGAGTGACCTCGATGCACTGCAGGAGCTCCATGAGCGAGGCTACTTTTCAAATTCCTCACTCGTGTAGCTCGCATGATGGACTTTGCTAAAGTGAAGGACTGCTTGTAGTTGAAGTGTCTTGGTGTGTACATACAGAAGGACTGTGAGAGGAGTAGTGTTCTTGGACACACTGATGAAAAAGCAAGAACAAAGTAATGCAAAGAAGACTGAAGAGAATATAGTCCACAATGCTTTTCTTAGAGCCTTTCATTGCTCTTTCACACCTAGTGCTTTATACATTGGGTCGGAATTCAGTATTTGACCTGTTGCTTTACAGGAAAAATAATATTCTACATTAGACTAAATTTCTTACCAATAGTAGTAACCTGTGCCTCATTTATCACACTATTATTATTAAAAAATATTTCAGAATTATATATTTCTTCAGTTATTTACAAAGGCTGGGGAGTAATGCTCTACAGCTCTTCACTGTGTCAGAAATTAACAGATTTTTCAAAATTAAGTTGTTACTTTGACCCATTTTATCCTGCTCATAGACATCAATTTTAACTGCTTCTTTGAGGAATATAAAATGTATTCTGCATCACTGAATGAGCTTTACAATCAGTACATGAATTTTGAATAGAAATTTAAACTTTTTGAACTAACTATAATTTAACTTTGCAAACTGATATTTTCAAATTTGGACACAGCTGAATGGGTAAGGATATTTTTGATGGAAGTATTCAAGACACACTTAGTCTTTAAATACAGTTTCTCACAATTGAATTGATATAGACTTCAAAATCTTCTACAATGAATTTCAAGATTTTCATATTTAAAACAATTTGTGGCTTAATTTGTACTTCATTCTCCTTGCACTGATGTAGTTTCAAAAAAAAAGTGGTGATGAGAATTAGGAATATAATTAATTGTAAAATAACATTTAAGTATATACATGTAACATCGCTCCTCACTTGCCGACGATATCAGTTGAGAGAGTTACCTTTCTGATCAAAGAGGTTAGGAGGTTAATGATTACAAGAATTAAAATTTTGCACTATAGGGCAAAACCTACATTAAAACAGGTTAGATTTGACCTTTTTATTCTTAAAAAATGTCAGTTGACACTCCTCATCACTGTCGGTATCCTTGTCTGTTCTTTCATCTCCTGTTTTTGAACCAACTTTTATCACTGGGCTGCAATGAGAACCATGAGATAAAGCAGTTAACCTTTTACACTCGAACATCATTTTGCATATTCTCCATACTCTACTGTAAACATTTCCTAAGGTGCTGATGAGGAGAATTTGTTTAACAATCAAGAGCTTTTTTAGCTGGTGATCATTTCTGTTTTTCTCATGACCTTAACGTCAGATTCAGGGATGAAGTTGTAAGGAGAAATTAGATGTTAATCACTTAAGGGTCAAAGGGGTAAGCAAAGAGTTTAAACCAACAATGAAACCTACAGTACATGTGTAATAATTATAAGATACCTTTCTGGAATAACACTGGGATCCTCTGATTCTTCATCTTTAAGGTCCTTTTGAAGCAAAACAAGCAAACCCATCATCACACATGTATCATGTTTTATCTTATTTCCATTTTCATTCTGCAACAGGTTCAGGTTCAGTCATTAAAAAAAGACCTGCTTTAAAAATTTATTGACCCCCTTAAAGCATAAGAAATTTTTTTCAAGTACAAACTTTTTTAACTCAAAATTTTTCAGGAAAAAAAAACCTAGAAGAAATATAATGGGAGGAAAAATTTTTTGGTAGTCCAAGTATCATGCATTAAATTGTCGCGTCAACCTTAACTAATATTCTTTGTTTCAGGGGCAATTTTTGTGGTCAGCATTACATTTTATCAGGCAATAGTCAACTATAGGAAGCTTATTCTGATTTCTTTTGATTTTCCTATTTTCAGTGACCTTGTGATTTTGAGTTGATGCATGGCAAATTAATAAAAAAATGTTGAGCTCTGAAACATGGAAGTTCTTTAATCAAAGTTTCCCCATAGTGTCTTCTTATATTTCTCTCTCTCCCTCTCTCTGGAACAATTTTGTCAAAACAATAATTTAAGTATTACACAATTGCATTGATCAATCAAAATGACAACTTACCCAATTATCATCCTCTAAGCCTAGTGATGGTGTACCTGGCTCATCCTCCTCCAAGGACACCAGACTTGGAGAAGATGGCGGCTCTGGGATGACTGATGAAGTCCTGCTGTTGCCATCTTTTGATAAACCTGGAGCAGCAGTACTTTTCCTAAAGAAAGGTGGATATGTTTGATCACTTGATTGTGATATCTTTCTGCTTTCCATGATTTCCTGCTCATAAGTGTCACTTTTTTCTTGGTCTATCTTGTCCATGTCTTCATCAGTGGGGTTAGTCTTTAACACCTCCAAACTTTCACTTTCTGTGAAAAAAAAGTTAAAATATCAGTACTTAGCTCAGCCTAAAAACCCAAAATTTCAGCAACAGCAGCTACTAAATGCAGCTCTTCCACTAACCTGGAGTCTTTTTGGCAGATTTATTTCTTTGCCCTTTCTTTCTCTTTTGCATATCAGCTATCAGCTTTTCAAACTCATTTTTATGATGATTCACTGACAAAAAAGTAAAGATGTTCAGATAACAATGATCGTGATACAATTTTTTCAGTAATTACTTGCATGGAAAAAGAGTTAGAAATTGACACTGAGAAAACAACTAAACATTATGGTTGAAACAAGACAACACATCACAATATTAAATGTGGGAACCCTGTGCTACATCAACAGTGATGACACAGCTTCCCAACCAAGATAAAACTCTGTCTCAATAAACCCAATACATATTGGCTGACTGATTTACACTGCAACCACTAACTTCAAACAGTCAAGTAAAACTTAATTCAAGTGAGGGCTGACAACTTACAGTATTCCTGACGAATTTGGTCCATCTCCTCCTCGCTTTGATCTTTTGTAAAATGAACTCCATGCTTTGGAACCAAATGTAGAAAAGGAAGTTAGAACAACTACATTATAATTCACTGATGAAAAAATTAAAGGAAAAGGATTTATAGAATTTATGTATAACATTTGCAATTTCACATCACTGACTCAAAAATACATGTACACTGAACATTTAGGTCCACGCTTATAAAAATGCATGTAACACTGAGGAAAACTATATTAAGCTGTTCCTTCCCAGAGAACTGCAAGAACTCTTAAAGAATTAAAAAGAAACACTAATCATACTATTACTAAAGTATTTATAGCTTTTTTGTTCTCAAACTGATCTTTTTTTGTCATTTTCCATGGCCTTCTATAACCCACACAAGAAATTCCCAGCTTTCTTAACCCATACAAACTGTGGAATTTTTTCATCACTTAAAAACCAGTCACTAAACAAAAGCAAATAATTCATTTACATTAAATTATTTTCAAACAATTCATTTACATACAGATGTGGGAGCTTCAGCTACAGATGCTGCCTCTCTCTCCTTTGTTAGCTCAGCTTTTTCCACTTCTCTTACAATTTGTGCAGCTGTGTGGGAAATTGTTATTACCTTATCAGTATTGAGGACTTATGAAGTTACTCCTCATTGAAATCCATAATATGTCTTTGGATAATAAAGGAAAGTGTTAATTATTTGTAATAATTCTTGCACATAAACTTTTCATAGAGGACTGTCATATGAAGAATAATTTGAATAATTTATCTACCTGTATGATGAAGGGTAATTTATTGGTTACCTGTCATGGGCTTTTCTGAATCACACTGTGAATTGTAGAGCATTACAAATTCTTGATGTCTTTTGATAAGTGTCTGAAAAAGTAGTAAAAAAAGTACAAAAAAATCAATCAAGTTCATAGGGGACTCTAAAAAAAAATTAACTAGGTGTCCATGTAATGAGCAGTTTATGCTACCATGAACAAGACAAAAACTTTTGAAATGTTATGAGATCCTGAGGACAATGCTTGTTGCCAAACTTGTCTGATACAATTGAAATGCTGTGTTTTTAGGGTCATACTTCAGATATAATAACAACACACAAGATCAATATAAATTAAACATAACTGTCATAATTTTCTTCACATTTATTCAGTGTGAATAGAAGAAGCACATGCAATGAAAGACTCATTGAGTTGTTAACCCTTTAGCTCCAAAGATCTAATTATTAATTCTCCCCTCTAAATTTAACTGCTATGCATTTCCTTGTAAATTCAAGGTTAGGTTAAGATAACTTCTACCCGATAAGTTTGAGTATTCTCATTACCTGTTTGCTGGATAATGTCTGGGTATTATAGGGAGAAGTTGCGTGTTAATCACTTCTGGGAGTTAAAAGGCAAAAAGGTGAAATAATTTCTTTGATCTTGATCTATTGGTGAACTCTCTCAGTGATCAGCTGGTCAATGCTGAAATTCATATTATTGTGTTACCAACATGTAGCACCCTATTACTTACTGTTCGATTTCCCTTTGTTGATAAATTCCATTCTTTTAATCTTTTTAGTAATTCCTTGTCTGACATGACATTGTATACAAGTTTTGGAAGAGGCTTTCTTCTCTGAATCATTCGGCTAAAGAGAAATCAGAGATCAAAAAAAATAATCATAAAAATTAAAAACAAAATACTACCAACAAATTAATTGCTTTTAGTGCCAAAAAAAATTGAGTGTCAACCAGTTATATGTGTGTAACAGTATTTGCCCTCAAAGAGAGAACACATTTTCCTGAATGAAGGGGGGAGGAGGGGAGGGTTGGGATTGGGAGGGGGGTAGTGTCAGTGGGATTGCAAACCTAAGCTGACTGACAACATGTTGGCAAAGAGACAGCAAAACAGTCAACAAAGAATAAGCCTCCAATTATTCTTTGTGGATCATTTTGCCATTTTGTTTTGTTTTATATTTGAACCATTGACTTACATCAAAGCATTAGAGCCTTTAATTGTCAAGTTGGATGATACTGCTGCGAAAGAAACTTCTTGCTCTGTTGTAGATGATCCTGGTTCACTACTTGAACAAGCAGGTGAATCTTGCAGCCCTACATCAACTGGACTCTTGCGCTTGCTTGATTTACTAGTTGAGGGTTCACTTGATTTTTTCCTGCTTTTAAGTGGAAAATGGTATCACCAATGTAGATTAGTTATTAAAATACTTACAAGTCTATTGATGTCACCAACACTATTCATGAGTATAAGTTACGTTTCAATTTTTAAGTTTCTAAACTAATTCCTTATAATTATGAACATACATAGAAATAGATTTTTTAACATACATTCGTAAAGAACTTTTCTTTTCTGTTCTGTTAAGGCAAGCATCAAGATGAGAATTAATTTTCCTGTGCAGGATCATGTCACCACAAACTGGACACTCAGCTGATAAACAAAAGAAAATTATATCTTCATAAGCATGACTGAAGTATTTACCAAAGACATACTGTACATGTAAAATTTTCAGCCTAAGAAGAAATTTTCAGTCCTAAGAAGAACCAACCACAGTCATTATCAGGACAACTCTTAACAACACCAACAGACAACACAACCAATTTTACCAAAAACATAGGTAGACTTAAAGTACTTGAGATTCTTGGTACTGTTACGCTACTGAAACAAGGATTAGCTACCGTAAAATAGGCCTTCCTGCTAATAACCTCTTCCTCCTACTGACCTAACTCTGGATCTTGTGGCTGTGATGGTTGTCTTTCATCAGATCTATGTTCACTGATGCTAACTGGCTGTGGCTCCGATGGCTGTGATTCTGATGGCTGTGATTCTGATGATTGTGGTTCTGATGGCTGTGGTTCTTGCACTTGTTTTTCCATTTCAATGACTGCAACCTCTGGGGTTGATTGTCTGCTTGAGTTTTCCTCCTTATCATTTTCAGCTACTTCAACCAGAATCAAGTCTTGTTCATTCTCTGCATCAAGTTTCTGTCTCTTTGTGTCTGGACTTGTAGAGGTTGTATTGGTTTGAGAACTTGACTGAGCATTTAAGATAAAACACTTTAAATTAGACAAAGAATATAAACTACTACTGACATGCATTTTAAACTACCTTATGCAAACTACTCGAAAAAGACCAAAGTTCTTAATATTTAATCTTTCAAGGAAATAATTGAAGGAAATTCTGCAGGGGCTCAATTTCTTGTCAGGGACTCACCTTTGTTTCTTGATAGTCACATGAAGCACTTGTTAACTAAGAATCTGTTCATCAAAAAATTTGACAACAAAGAATACCTTTCTCCTTTTTGTGTTTTTTTTAGAGGTGTTGATGCTTTTTTCGTTTTTTGCTTCACCACCCTTTTTGTCTCCAGACTGTAAACTTGTGACCTGCACTGTAGTTGTTGTTAGCTCTAGGAGTTTTGTTCTGCAACAAATATGGAATAAATATAAGGTTACAACTAAGATGATCATTTCTAGCAATATAATGAAATGATCATAAGGGTACTTAGGGCAACCGTAGTTTTGCAAATTTACTGTACTCTTTTTGTCCATGCATGTATATAGTCTGTATGACATCTCTTTGAGATTTCTTGCTTACTGTAAACAAAATACCCTACATACAGTCAGTCACCAACAAAGACAGACAAATAGTCAGACTGACTGACTGACAGACCAAGTGACTGACATATAGACTGAATGACTGGCAAACCGACTGAATTACTGACAAACAGACAGACAGACAAAAAGATAAATTAACATACAGACTGAATGACTGACGGACCAAACAACAGACACACTAATTGACAGATAAACAGACTGAAAGACTGACAGACAGAAAAAGACACAGACTTACAGACAAATTGACTAACTGAATAACTGACAGACTGTGTAGCTCACTAATATTGACTTATTTACTGAATGACTAACAGACAGAGACTAAGTGATTGACAGACAGATCATAAGACTAACAAACTGCCTGACCCACTAATTGACTGACTTGCTTGTTGAGTGATTGCCAAAGAGGTAGACTGAATGACTGTCTCAGACTGACTGACTGACAGACCAATACACTGCCTTATTGACTCACTAAACGATTGACTGACTTGTTAACTGACTGACAGACTCAGTGATTGACTAAATGAACCACTAACCTTAGAGAGGTTAGGTTACATACCTGACTTTGATGAAATTTTTGACTAATTCATCCAATACCCTATTATTTTTCAAACTAAGAGGAGTGACTTTCTGAAAGAAAAGATGTCATGTATTGAGAACATTGTAAAAGTACTTGTACCAATATTAGTAATATTACTACATAGGACCACTAAACAATGTGAAAGTACTGTAATCAGGTAACATAATTCGGTCAAATTTCCGCACAGCCCCACACTACATTATGCATTCAGTTCTTGACTAGAGAA
This sequence comes from Pocillopora verrucosa, assembly GCF_036669915.1. Classification (NCBI taxonomy): domain Eukaryota; kingdom Metazoa; phylum Cnidaria; class Anthozoa; order Scleractinia; family Pocilloporidae; genus Pocillopora; species Pocillopora verrucosa. Next base: position 20,779,329 of record NC_089322.1, read on the forward strand.
AATAATGACAAAAACAATACGTTTCCATTGGGGAAACAGATTTGTTTTACAATAGTATGGGGCTGTGCAGAAACTTTTCCCATGATTCTAGCAACTTAATCGATGAATAAAGACCGCATATAGAAAGCAATTGAAGAGTGAGTGTCTCCACTAAATAAATACACAACAAAAGAGAAAATGTTTCAAGATGTAAATTGAACCAGCCATGCATCTATCCATAATAACAATTAATATCCATGTATAAGAAGTGCATACTCTATATTCACTGGGAATGATATGGTTAAGATATGAAATATCCTTAATAATCACCATAATGATATATTACTCTAAAAGCTTTACAGAAAAATTGGAGAGACATCAAACCAGTACTTAAACTTATATACTGTCATCTCAATTATAGATGGTTACATGTTCATCTAATTTTGTCAAACATGTTAACAAGATGTCATACATTTACATCGTCCATAGCTATGCTTCATATACCATTATCAGCGCAAAACTGACAGAAATGTGTCATGTAAAAGCATAACAATACTCACCAAGGAACAAGTGGGGCACTTTGTGTCATAACTGAGGGATCTCCTGATGCAAAGTGAGCAATCTGAAAAGAGAATGAAGCGGGATATTTCTCCTTATAACTATGGTATGAATGCTACAGATGTTTAAGTTGCCACTTCCTATCCTTCAGCTTAAAATTGTCACCCACACAAGGAAAGGCCGAGTCCCCCTCTCAACGTTTCTCTCGAATGTACATGTATACACCTTTCACAGATTTAATTAATTTTTCATTACTTCGAGGTAAGTAAAATTCAACCTACAGTTGTGGGAGCATTCTGGAGTTATCAATGCGACGTCAAAAAATTCGTAGCAAATAGAACATCGCAGCAGATTGTCGATCGTCTGAAAAATAAGATTTTGAAAAAATCACACAAATGGAACAAAGTAGCTTTTTTTCGATGTTGAGACAGATATTTGTAATAAGATACCCTCATTTCTCGTAGAGATTCTGGCCAGTCTGACGGACTCCACTCTGCTAGCTTAGCTGAGGATGTTCTCTTTTCCGTAAAAGACAACATATCGGCGAGATCACCTTGAAAATACACAGAAAATCTTTTAGAGAAATTCACTTACTAAGAGCCGCCATATTGATACAAGAATTTGGCGCGCGATTATTGTGTATTTTCATTGGCTGAAGCAAGACTACCCACCATGCATTGTTAACTTCTTGTTTTCTATAAGAAGCTGTCACTGGTGAAAAATATTGACCAATTGAATACTGCGATATAATATTGTTGCAATTATTGCGTCACAACCAGGTTAAAAACGTGCACGATCCAAGATGGAGGAATATGCAAGAGAGCCTTGGTAATTTTATGCTTCCTTGCCCCTCTGATTTCCAGGATTTCTTCACAAAGGTTATTTTTAGAGGAATAATGACTGAATTATGTCCTTGAATTCTTTGTAGTCCTTACCGAATCGTGGATGACTGTGGAGGAGCGTTTATGATGGGTGCCATCGGTGGAGGAATCTTCTCGTTTGTGAAAGGATGGAGAAATTCGCCGGCTGTAAGTTTCGTTCCTTTACCTTTTTTTGTATGTAGATTTTTTCTGTCCGATGTTATTCCGAATAAAGTCGTAATTCGCATTGTATATAACTGAACCAGTTACTCAAAATAAACTTCTTTCAGTTCTAATGGATCGTGGTAGTCTGTACTGATTCTAAATCAGCTGATGACAAACTCGATTACAGCATTACAAAATGTGATTTACCCTTACATCTATGACGATAAACTGTGAGACATATCCTAGGGAATTTATCCACTGTCATGAAATGATATACATACTTAAGTTATACTTGATTTGGTGGCTACGGTAGATAAAAAAATGAATATCGACCTTTTATGATATTTAATGGTCATGGCAATGCACACACGTGATAATGTCACCATGTGTACTCAAACAAACAGAGAGTATGATTGTAAAGAAAAATTCATGCTAGTCCTGCATACTAAATCCAGTTCCAAATGACTTTTTAATACTTGAGAAAATTCTTTTGTTGATGAGTATGATACATTTTTGAGGAGATTGGTTATGCAAGTAAAGAAATTTAAAATTATCACTATGGGATGGTACCCAGACAAACTCTCTGTCCTTTCCAACAAAAAAATATTGGGTCATCTCAAGTATACCGCTTCTCTAAGGATTATATGACTGTTTAAGTGCTCATGATTGGTCAAATAACTCTGGTATTTCTTGTAGGGGCAAAGACTTTATGGCAGTATTGGTGCTGTCAAAACAAGAGCACCTGTTCTTGGAGGTTAGTGCTTCAGTTTACAGGCATTATAGTTTACTCAGTTTTGTATGGCTATTGAACAGTTTATCATTTCAGGTAATTTTGCTGTATGGGGAGGTTTATTTTCTACATTTGACTGCTGTCTGATGGGAATACGAGGCAAAGAGGATCCATGGAACTCAATAGGTAGTGGTGCTATCACAGGAGCTGTATTAGCAGCAAGAGGTGAGTTATCAAGTTATCAACCACATTCCTCTCTAAAAGAGCCCAGAATATAAAGGAAATTTTACTCAGTTTGCAGCCTGACATTTTTGGGATATAATATATCAGCAGAAAAAAAAACCACAACATTTAATGGTTATAGTTGTTAGCAATTATTCAACAATTAGCACGCATTGGATATGAGATGGTAATAGCATGCATCAAGTCCATTATAATGTATCTCTTATCCAACAAGTGCAAATGGAATAACTGTTTCATTGAATTTCATTAAATCCTTTACATTTCGATATTTATAGCTTTACAAAGCAAAATTATTCAGCTCCACAACACTTAGCATAAATTATGCATTTCGATATAAGGTAACTCAGAATATTGGCTAATCACTGGAGAAGAGTGAACCAATCAGAACACCAGAAATTTTATATTAAGAGTTGAAAATATAATAATGAAAAATATGTAATGTAAATTTGGCTTGATACATGTAGTGATTTCTTCAAACTCATCATGCTTGACTTATCAAGCAAAATTGACTTATCTACTGTGTTTAGTAATTTTTATCAGTTGTCTATGAAAAGGGAGATGGTTGCTATTATTCAATGGTAATTGTTAATTTTTAGAACTAACCATAGAATAGGACTGTGTGACTCTGTTTGAAGTACATTACATAACCACCAGTGGTGATCAAAAATGGTGATGCAAAGTGTAACTAAGTTCTTCTGCGATCTTTAGGTGGACCATCAGCAGCCCTAAGATCAGCGGCATTAGGAGCTGTCCTGTTAGCTTTAATTGAAGGAATAGGAATTGGAATTACAAGGATGACAGCAGAGCAATTCAAACCAGGTTTGTTTCCAAAATTTTTAAGCCAAAGCTCTTTATAAAAGTTCAAAAATGTCTTCCTAGTTTGATCCAGATAGGGTGAAAATATGTGGAACAGCTCTGCAACTTTTACAGTGCATCTCTCCACCCAGGAGTATAAATGGTACCAGCAAATTTTCAGTGAAGCCTGATGAAATGCTTGGGGGGTAATCTTGCAATGGACTGGCATCCCATCCAGGGAGGAGTAGTAACACCCCTAGTCACTTCATGCTTTGGAAACCACAATAAGCTCCAGCCATATGGGTTCCTCAGCTCAAGTACAGACTTAATAAAGACTTTACCAGACTTTACATGTGGGATCAAGTTATAGCAAACTGGTAACTGCAGATCAGTCATGACTTTAGGTACTCATTATTTAACCTTTCTTCCTTGCATTTCAGTCATGCCGCAGCCCCCAGACCCTGCACAGTTACCTCCCAAACCATTCAACCCTACACCGCAACCAATACAGCCAGCATCAGAATTTGATTATCAGCCACAGTATCAATAGGAAAAGATATACAATACAATATGACAACTTTTCAAGTCAAATTTTTGAGGATTTTGTGACTGATGTTACAAGGCCAGCTATCCAGTCTGTGTTTAAGGAACAATGTTGAAAAAGGCAAGGGGTACTTGTTGTTCACCATCCTCTGGAAAGCTCAGGCTGAAGGGACAGACAGATGGAGAGGCAAGCCTCATTATGGGAATTTAATTTTGGAAGTTGTGTTGTTTGCTGTTGTCATAAAAAAGGAACAACACACAAACATGTGCCAATCATAAAATTGCTTCACTTAAACTTGATAGAGTGGCAATAGAGGCGTGGTATCAAGTGGTATGACTTGTACATATACATGGATACATCATGAATTTGTGACTACGGATGTTGATACTTGTACAAACAGGACATGTTTGGTTGCTTTGGGTGGCAACATATTGAAGCACATTTGCTTTTAAGTAGTTTTTTTTAATTTTTTTTTTCAATATCTGCAGTGAATGCAACTGTTGATAAGCTGACAAGCAATGGGCAGATAACACAGTCACTAGTGTTATGTTTCAGACTGAATTTATTCAGAAAGTAGTGGAAATAATTTGCAAAAAATTAAAGTTAATATGTTTTCAAGTATACTGGTGTGGTGAGTGGTGTCGTAAAACCAAACATCATTTTAACGGGCTGCAGCACAATGCCATTTTTATTCAGTCTATTTCTTTGGAATCCAATACAAAATCCATTGGAGGAAAAGGTTTAAAATAAGTTCATTACAGGAGAAAATATCAAAATGGTAAGTGTCAACCAATTTCAAGAGGGGAAAACTATGTTTAGGGGTAGGAAAAAAAAAACAACTTGGGCTAAAAATGACCAAATTATGGGTACAATTTTCCCAGATGCACAATAAAAGCTCCAACTATTAATTCCAAATATCTTATTTATTTTTATGTCAAACACTATAAGAAATGGTTAATTCTTTTTAGCAGTTCAAGTTTTTCTGACAGTGACTGTATAGACAAATGTTTTCTATCAGTTTGCTTTCAGCTATCTAATAACAAATTGTTTCTCTTATAAATTGTATTTTCCAAGGATTATTTTACATGTCATCTTGTAGATTGTTTCAAATATTACTATACAGTACTGTTGTATTTCACCATTTGTTATAAAAACATTACATATTAAGTCAACTTTTCAAAAAACTAATCACTATTTTTTTCAAAGTACAGCAATCAAAAAGTCAATAGTTTTGGAAAGAGCTCCCTGACTAGTGAACACCTTTGGATGTATGTTGATAACTTAAAAAAAGTTTAATGTGACTGCAGCTGTAGAACAAACTGGGGTATGAAATGTCCTATCCTCTCAATTTTAATTCTTTTAACCCTTTATCTCCTATGAGTGACTGGCATCTAATTTCTCCTTACAATATCAGCCCTGAATCAAACATTAAGGTCATGAGAATAAAGGAAATGATCAACAACTAAAGAACTCTTGACTGTTAAACAAATTCTCCTTTTCAAACCCTTGAGAAATGTAAAGGGAACAGTGTGGAGAATATGCATACTGATGTTAGGATGTAATGGGTTAATTAACCTGTCTATCTTGTTTTTATCAACACTTTTCCTGTTGATTTCCTTTGCATCACAAACTTGAATGCTTCATTTGCCTGAAACAAAGAATAAAACAGCATTTGAGTCATTCTGGTATAACAGAATACAAAGTAAGCTAGAGTCACAATATGTGAATTCCCTGTTCATGTTTTGTTGCAGTGATCTATAAAAGTTTGAGCCAGCTGCTTAAACCCTAAAATCCAAGAGTGACCATTGTCTAATATCTCCTTCCAGTGAAACTGGTGAATCATTCATCAAGATCATAAGCATAGAGAACATGATTGCCAACCTAAGAAGCTTTGATTGTTTAAAAAAATTCTCCATGTCAGTACCAAACAAAATGTCTAAAGTAGAGTAGGGAGAAGATGGATACTGATGTTAAAGTAAAAGAGGTTGAGAAATTTGTATTATATAATAAGCTCAGTTATGCACACATTCTGATTGGTTCTCACTCATGATCTATTGGAGGACAGACATATAGATGATGTCATCATTAAAACTTTTTTTTAATTCTTTATTATATAAAACAAATAGAGTCCAAGTTGCCATGCGTCTGTTCAGTAATAGATCACAGTGGACTTCAAAACGTGGTAAGAACATCAGTGACACACTTAGCTGCGCCTCGTGTACCACTTTTTTGTTCTAACCACATTTTGACATCATCTGTGATGTATTACTGAACAGATGCATGGCAACTTGGAATCTATTTGTTAAATAGAAAATAGCAATAGTCTATTCAAGTGTTATGTTATTTACCTGGTCTAATTCAAACTCTCCAGAAACATGTGGTCCTCTAAGCTTGCCTTGTTCAAGAAACTCCAGTGATTTATTCACAGAATCTCTCAGTAATGCAGGGTTATATTTCATGTGGGCTCCCTGGAAATTGGAAAGCACAGTACTGTTGCAATGTCATGCAAATGGTGATTCATAACCCAAAAGAAAGGAAAAATTAAGGTTCAAAATCGGACACTAACTGGTGGACTGTACTTACCCAAAACAAACCAGCTGTGCAAAAAGGAAAAAAAAAAGAAAGAGTTTTTTCAGTCTTTAGGTCTTTTGATTCAAAGAGCCAGCTTCATCTTTAATGGAGTGAAGACAAGTCTGAAACTCAACTGTTTCATACTTAGGATTAATCATCACATTGCATATATATGTTATTTACCAGAAGGGGGTCAGTATGGAATGGTTACAGGCATGCTATAAGCCAATTAAATTTAAGGATTTAAGATTCCAGCCTGCTGAGATGCTTCAGAAAGACAATGAACACTTATTCTAAACTTACCTGCTGAGCAGTTTTTCACCAAAAGAATATTTGCTGGGATCTGAAATATCACAAAAGAAAAAACAATTTGGAACCAGTCATAGCATTATTTCATACAATGTGTTGCATATTTCAAGAGCAGTGTTAAAAAAATTAGGAACACACCTGAGGAATTTCTCCTGAAGCGAACCCAACAGGAAGAATAACACCTCCCCATGCAATGCTTGAAAGGAAAAAAATAATTGGAAGTTATTCACATCATCATGTTAGCTACCACCATGTAATACAAAATTGTTAAGAATTATTTGGGTTTTGTGGAAATCTGGCCATGAACAGATATAAATGTCTAACATGACATGTCTAAAACTTTATTTCTGCCAACAATGACCCAAAAAGCCAAGATTCAAGCTACAAATATTTATACTTCTGCCGTGTCTGTAGTGTCGATCTTACATAAGAAATTTATTATCACAAAAAAAAAAACAATATTTACCATTTCAGACACTCTGTAAATACTTTTCCTCCAACAGCTTCCATGATAACATTTGCACCTTTTCCACCTGTCAGTTCTTTGACCTGCCACATTATAAAACTTATCAGAGATAAAGAGAGTGTCAAGATCTCATTAGTTATCCTTCTTTATGCCTGCCATACAATTCTTGTAACTTTGTTTGGAGAATTTGGTGTTGGATCAATAATAATCTCCTGATCGATTTTCTTATTCATTCTCATCATTTGTCTGCTTGATATTGTATTGATATTGTAAGGAGAAATCCTGTCTTGGTCACTCATGGGAGTTAAAGGGTTAAAAGAAAAAATTACCTTATCTTTGATACTGTCTTTGTTGTAATCAATTGTGGCTGACGCTCCCATTGTTGTAACAACATCAAGCTTGTCCTTACTTGCAGCTCCAATAACCTTAAAAACAGAGCCAGGCTCTTGTGAGGATCTTATGACACACAATCTTTAGAAGTTTTATATTCCCCACAACCAGACTTGTAAGCTTATCACAATTCTAAGAGTAGGAAACAAACAGGATGCCATTCCATCAAGTTTACTCTCAAGGAAGCCATTGCTCAAAAAAAGGTTATGAGCCAAGATCTTGAAAGGTAGGTTTAGTAATGTCCTCTAAAACTAACACATTGAAATCTTCACAAGAAAGAAAGAATCCATAGAGATCTCTTAACTCAAGTCTGGGGGGTTAATCAGTCTCATGTATAGGGGCTCCCCCAAGGGTGAACCCACTCAAGAACAAACCTTTGCTCCCAGTGCATTTGCTGCTAAATCAACTGTTGCCAATCCCAAAGCTCCAGCTGCAGCTGTCACTAGCACTGTTTGACTGCAAATAAGACAAAACAGGCTTTGATTTAACCTTTTGAGTCTCACAAAACCAACATTAATTCTACTTACTGTCTAATCTGCCATCAGGCATTCTTCTAACAGAAGAGCATTGCAATGCAAGATTCAACACTTCCCTGAAGAAAGAGAACACCTGATCATATGTTCTTTTCTGTCAGGAATGTGACATTAAAGCAAAGAAATATCTTCAAGTTGAAGCATCACCATGACATGAATTATTGTGCCTTTTTTTGTTTTCAAATTTTAACTTGTCTTCTGAACAAGACCTACTGATCAATTTATCAATTTCACTTGCAACCTCTTAAATTCTTGGTTAGAACAATATCAAGTCTACTTATGAACCACTTACAAAACACAACATGTAACTCTTAGAAGTTATTAGTGTGTAACTTCTAACAACAAAAATATTCCTATGATGCAAACATAAAATTATAATAGACATACATATCAGCCAGAGGGTGTTATATTGATCAAACACAAATTCTTTTATGAGGGCTTAACCCTATAACTCCCATGAACAAGACAGAATTTCTCCTTACAAGATCAATACAATATCAAGCAGACAAGCGACAAGAATGAAGAAAAACATCAGGTAGAGGATTATAAGTTGATCCAATACCAATTTCTCCATACTAACATCACAAGAACTGTATGGCAGACAGTTAGGAAAATTACTAATGAGATCTTGGGAGTTTAAGGGTTAAAAGAAAATGTTAGGGAGCTCAAAGGAAGAGTTACAAATCAAATCTTTAGTGTTTAGGGATTGTGATAAAAAAATTAATTATCAAAACAAGTCTTCATAGTGCAAATATTTACCCAGGTTTTGTGTTTGACTTGGATGTGAGTCCAACATATGCCGTACCATATGACACTGCAAGTGCTGCAGCTGAACTATACTCAACACTAGAAGGAATTTTCCACAGACCCTGGAATCAGCATACAGGCTTTTGAATTAGAATCTAGTGCTAATGTAAAAACACAAATTTCCTGAAATGCATTTATTTGGAAGATCTACAAATTAGACTCACGCTCTGTTCTGCAATGCATTCCTCAGCAAAACCACCAATTGGTATCAGACCAAACACTCTATCACCCTGAAAATCAAAATGTAAGTCAGTAAATAATCCATTACACCCAAAGAGTGACCAGCTTCTAGTTTCTCCTGAAAACAATACTGCTGAATCATTCATTTAAGATCATGAGAATAAAGGAAATGATCAAAAATCAAAGAAGCTCTTGATTGGCAATTATGGTAATTATGGGTAACGGACGTGCTTCATATCGCTGCTTGATTTTCTTTATTTTTTTCACAGTTCTTTATATTATTTCAATTGAAAAACAACATATGGATTGCCTAAACATTTCCTCTTTGGATTATATTTGCAAGAATCATTGTTTGTATCCTAACAAGTGGATTTCTGCTGTATTACTACCTCGTTATTCAACAACTAATCGGCCTCGCTTTGTTTGTCTACGACCTAAAGGTTACAACACATCCAAAGTCAAATACTACGCTAACTCAACTACCACCTTCAACCAAGCTCGTCTTACTTTGGCTGGTGACGTTGCTTCTAACCCTGGTCCTGAAATGGGTTTCTTGTCGTCACAATTTGACTCTGGAGCAATTTCTCAACCGAAGGAAGATTTAATTATTCAAAACGAAGATTCTCAATGTTATTACATTCCAACCATTGTTTCTACGCATCGACGACCATCAAAGAAAATTTACTCAAGAAACATCAACAATATCACCTCTATCACACGCGTTGGCCATTTACCGAGAACCATTGCTTCTAACCCTGGTCCTGAAATGGGTTTCTTATTGTCACAATTTGACTTCGGAGCAATTTCTCAACCGAAGGAAGATTTAATTATTCAAAACGAAGATTCTCAATGTTATTACATTCCAACCATTGTTTCTACGCATCGACGACCATCAAAGAAAATTTACTCAAGAGACATCAACAATGTCATCTCTATCACACGCGTTGACCATCTACCGAGAACCAAATCCACCAGTAATTTTGCTCTCCTCAATGTGCGTTCGATTGTTAAAAAATCAACTCATTTATGCGATTTGGTCATCTCCCACCATTTAGACATCCTGGCCATAACAGAGACTTGGCTTAAAGGAACCGAGGATGACAACCATGTTATTACTGACATCAACAACATTCTTCCGCATTTTAAACTCCACCACATACCAAGAAGGAATCGTAAGGGCGGCGGAGTCGCTTTGTTGATACGAGATGGTTATACCGTACTGCAAAATTCCATCATGAACACAAGCTCATTTGAGTACTTAGATGTGAGCATATCCAACAAAAGTGAGACATTCCGTTTAATTGTTCTCTATCGCCCTCCTCTGTGCAAAAAGAACAACACTGGAAATAGCTTTTTGCAAGAATTCTCATCTTTTCTTGAAGAACTTACATTATCAAGGCAGCCCATTATAATTGCCGGTGATTTTAACTACCATGTTGATGATCTATCAAATCCTGAAGCTGCCTCCTTTCTAAATCTCCTTGAGTCCACTGATCTAATTCAAAATGTATCTGGATCCACTCATCGCCTGGGCCACACATTGGACTTGATATTATCTCGTGAAGAGAATAATGTTATAACGGATGTTCGCATTCTATCAGCCGACAATATTTCAGATCATAATTTGGTTACTTGTAAGGTGAAATGTACAAAACCGAAACCTTCTACACTACATGTTAAACACAGAAACACCAAAAGGCTCGATTTAGCTAGTATGATCAAAGACATCGAAGAATCTAATCTCATTACTAATCCACAGTCTTGTGTAACTGAGCTGACTACACAATATAATACTAATCTCTCGTCTATCTTTGATCAACATGCTCCTGTGAACGAGAGATGGGTCACTCTGCGACCGCATTCTCCTTGGTATACTGATGAACTTCGTAAGGCTAAACAAGACAAACGTCGTCATGAAAGAAGATATATTTCATCTGGTCTTCAAATTCACCAAGAAATATTTATTGATTCCTGCAAACACTACAATGATCTTCTAACAGCGACAAAGACAAACTATTATCGGACTCTGATCAGCTCCTCTGACCAATCACAACTATTCAAGATGGTATCTCGCCTATTCTTATCGAAGAACATTGCTGCACTCCCTAATAATGATTCATTGGATACATTGACCGAAACGTTCAACGATTTTTTTATCAAAAAAATTGAGAAAATAAGATCGGATTTGGACTCCCATACTGCCCAAGCACCCGACATCAACGTCAATTATCCAGTCACCTCGTCGTTCCAAACTTTTCAACCTGTATCTGCTGATATTGTTCACAAACTTATTGTTCAATCTCCAACTAAGTCTTGTCAACTGGATCCCATTCCAACACGAATTCTAAAGTCAATTCCACACTTGACGCCAATTATAACCAAGATTATCAACGCCTCCATGGCTAACGGAGAATTTCCTGATCAGTTAAAACAATCCCTGGTATGTCCATCTTTAAAGAAGCCTTCATTGGACCCGAACTGTCTCTCAAATTACAGACCGATTGCAAATCTATCTTTTCTCTCAAAAACAATCGAAAGGGTGGTCGCAAATCAAATATACAGATTTATGGCCGAGAACCAGTTATTTCCAGCGATGCAGTCAGCATACCGCAAATACTACTCCACTGAAACTGCTTTAATAAAAGTCTCAAATGACATCCTAAGAGCTGTAGATCAAAAAGAAGAAGTAGTACTTGTTTTGCTAGACCTTTCCGCTGCGTTCGACACGATCGACCATAACATATTACTTGGAAGAATGGAGAAACGTTTCGGATTTGGAGGTATCGCACTAAAATGGTTCAAATCATACCTAGAACATCGTGTTCAGTCAGTGAAGATCAAACACTCCATCTCTAAGCCTCGACATATCTCCTACGGCGTACCCCAGGGATCAGTACTTGGTCCACTACTCTTTCTAATGTATACCTCGCCTACAGAAGACATTGTTGCTGAACATGGCCTAAACTGTATGATATATGCCGATGATTCGCAACTTTACATAAAGATAAACTCCTCTGACAGAATGCTAGGCATGGAAAGATTGAAATCATGTGTTAATGCAATCATGGAGTGGGCCAAGAAAAACAGATTGCAGTGCAACCCTTCAAAAACAGAAATCATTCATTTCCTCTCACGCTTCTCAAAAAATCCTCCTTTCTGTAATATCAATATTGGAGATGATATCATTAATTTATCTAATACTGTCCGAGACCTAGGCGTCATGCTTGATTCTGTGATGAACTTACGCTCGCATATAAATTCCATCTGTAAATCGTCGTCTCTAGCAATCAGAAATATCGGTCGCGTTCGTAAATACCTCTCGACGCAGCAAAATGAAAGATTGATACACGCCTTTATCTCATCGAGACTTGATTATTGTAATAGCCTATTGTACGGTCTACCGATTTGTGACATCGAAAAATTCCAACGGATCCAAAACACAGCTGCCCGCTTGTTAGTCGGTGCCAAATCAAGAGACAGTATAACACCTATACTTATGAAACTTCATTGGCTCCCGGTCACAAAACGAATTCAATTCAAGATACTGTTGATAACATACAAAGCACTAAATGACATGGCTCCAACCTATCTTGTTGAACTTCTTAGTCGATATATTCCTGCACGAAACCTCCGTTCATCAAATATGAATCTACTTGAGGTCCCAACAATTCGAACTAAAACGTATGGGCAAAGAGCATTCTCCTACGCAGCACCGTATTTGTGGAACCAACTACCTGAATGCATAAAAAACGCCGAATCTGTTGACTCCTTTAAACGCTTATTGAAAACTTATCTTTTCAAAAATTAAGCCACCAGATTATTTGATATCGTACGTTGTCAAACATATGCATAACACGTAATAATTCATTAGTTTAGATAGAGTAGCGAATTGCATGTATAGGATTTTTATCGAAATTTTGTTAATTTGTAATTGTAAAGCGCATAGAGTTCAATTTTAATGCGCTATATAAGAACTTATTATTAAATTAAATTAAATTAAATTGTTAAACAAATTTTCCTTGTCAGCACCTTAGGAAATGTATAAAAAACAATATGGAGAATGTGCATACTGATATTTCAGTGTAAAGGGTTAATGATTGAACCCTCTAACTGTCAAGTCATAGTAACCCTGAATAACTGTCGCATCCTATGCTTACTTAAAGACCAGAGGGGTGAAGAGGAGTAGTTGATAATCCAGAGCAGACTGAAAAACTAATGATTACATCAGATTCTCAATTTACTGAGGCTCAGTAAATTGAGAATCTGATGTAATCATTAGTTTTTCAGTCTGCTCTCCAGCCAAGACTGGCCCACAAGGCACTGATGGAAGCTTATCCCAGTTTCTCTTGCATGAAGAAACTTATAATAAGAGTTTTCCTCCTTCAATGGATAGGATATTACCCCATCCTGGGTTACAGTAAAGCATCTCATCAGGCTTTCCTGACAGTTTGTGGCTCTCCACTTACACTCTTGGGTGGAGAGGGGAACCATGAGTGTAACATGTCTCACCAAGAGGTAGAGATATACATGTCATGGCCTAATAATTAGCACACTCCACTCCAGAGCATAGGTCCCATTTCAAGACCTTAGTAAGATATGATGGCCCAGGGAAAAGGCTACTTGATTCCATGTTTCAGGTTAAATTCCTCACCAGGTTATGTTGTGTTCTTGGGCAACACACTTTGCTCTTGTACTTCTCACAGTGTACATGGTTACCAGAAAACTTTAAGGGCGAACTAACTAACTGCATAAGGGAAGGAATTCTCAACTTGTTTCAAGGCAATGAAATCTGTGAGAGCCTTGTGGAAATGGGTCATTTAGGGTCCTGACTTGATGAACACACAGTCACCTTTGATAACTGTTCTACTCCTTCTCCAGTTTCAATCACTTCACCAGCTATCTCAGCACCTGAACAAACAAGATACACAATTATGATCAAGAAACTAGAAAGAAATTTTATGTATCTCCAGCTCTCTAAGGCTTGCTCCAGCTATAACTCTTTAATCCCCTCAACATAACAAGTAATTTTCCAATCATTAGTAGCAATATTAATAAGGGGTGGATACCAACTTTGGAATGGGGTAGATACCAATTTTGGAATGGGGTGGGCACAAATATTGTTATGGGATGGTTACCAGTATTAGAATGGGGTGGGTGCCAATATTGGAATGGAGTAGGTACCAATGTTGGGATGGGGTGGGTACCAATATCAGGATGGGGTGGAGAAAGAGACAAAACTAAGAAAGGCAATAAACAGAAACTTAGTTACAGAAGAATTAAGCTATCAAGAGCCAAATAATAAGCAAGTGTCTCAGACAATTTAGTTCAGGAACTTTGTTATGTACACAACACTGAGACTGAGATACATAGGGAAATAAAATATGAGGAGAGACAAAGATTTGATGTGATGCCTGTAAATTAAGCAATAGACTACACTTTCTATCGCTGAAAAGTTAAACTTTTAAAATCACGCGCTGGAAGCTGTCAATTTACAAACTTTTTGGGTGCCATCCCAATGTCTCAACTAATATAACAGGAAGTGTGATCTACTGCTTTTATAAAATAACTATGGGTTTACTACTGCAGTTACCCTTTCACTCCTAATATCTGGATCATGAAAATTCTCTTTACTGTCTGTGATAAATTTTCTTTACATTTTGTTCTGAGAATGACAGTCTCCTAATTGATATGTTTTGCTGTTCTCAATACTTGACTGCTTGATATTGTATTAATGCTGTAAGGAGAAATTTTATCTTGGTCATTCCAGGAGTGAAAGGGAAAAACACTATGTTTTTAAGCAATAAGGGCATTCATAGTAAATCATTTATTCTACAATTATAAAACATACCTGGAATAAATGGTAGATTTGGTTTATCTTGATATTTTCCCAGACACATAAGTATGTCAGCAAAGTTGATACCACAGCTGTGGACAGCAATCCTCACCTTAAATAAAATAATTAACCACTGTTTATCGGAACTGATGACATCTTCATAAACATTATTATTGTTTCAGTACTTATATATCATTTTCTTTTACTGTGGGGAGGGGTGGAGGGGAGGGAGAGTGGTTATCCCTTTAGTAAAGAGAGATCTTAGTAAAATTAAGATTCTCCCTTCTTGCTATAATACATTATAATACAAGCAAAGAAATTATTCTGTCGTGTTGATAGGAATTTATTCAATATTGCATAAAAGAAGCCTTCATACCTTCTCCTCACACCCAAATTATGCTCTTCAACTTGCCTGAAAAGGGAAAAGGATGTCTGCTGCCCTGCAAGCTAACTTTAGGGACAGCTGATGTTCCACCCTACCCTCCCTCCCTCAGCAAAAGAGACTTCTTTCAAAACTTCCTCAAATTCTTTTTCAAAAATCAACGTCACTAACGCATTAACTCCCTCATGAAAAAAGTTTCGGCCCCATTTTTCGTCTTCCCTTCCCCTTTTAGGGGGAGGAATATAAAATGGAATAGCACATATCTTAGCAAGACGATCTAAACGTTAGGCTAGGTCTAACTATGATGACTGGAATAGCGCATATCTCAGCAAGACGATCTAAACGTTAGGCTAGGTCTAACTTTGATGACTGAGAATGCTTTCTCTAAGTCTGGTGCCACGTTTAAATGAAGTGGCCTTTGTTTTTTGGGGTGTCTGCAGAAAAATTCGAAAAACAAAACACAACATTTAAATTCCGCGACTTCGAGAATACGGCGAATCATGAGGTTACCTGAGAGGCCTTGAGTTTCTCCGCTGCAGGGACCTGCTCTACGACAAGAGGTTTACCAAGTTCCTTGCACAAAGCGGCACGATACATTCTTGGTTTACCGAAGGTAGGTTTCACAGAAATAATCTCGGCATTTCTTGACGATATGCTGCGCGCCACTGGTCTCAAAAGTCTCTCTGGAACAGTCCGAAAGGCCGCCATCTTGAATCTAGGTAACAGTCTCTCACAGAAAAACTGGCCGCCTTCTATTTGGGTAAGCTAGGACTAGGACACTCGTCGGTAATTCTGAGTTGTTTGTTATTCAATACTTCTTATTTACGAAAAACAGCTCATTTAGAATTGTTTTCGGAAGAATTTAATAACTGGCTGTCGTATGCTTGGTTTATTGCCGCAGGTTGACAATTTCACTTGCCTTACGTATTAAATTCAATTTGATAATAAAATCTTTAAAATTACCGCGTTTTGAGACTCCATAGAACAAACCCAAGAGAAACAGGAATTTTCTAAAATTCAAAACTAAAATCAGAAATTTTTTTGTAACACAATCAAAATCTTCCAAACCCCCCCCCTCCTCCCCAGGAGATGAATAGTGACTTCGCACACTCTACGCCTCGCCCACGAACCTCAGTTCCTTTCTCCGTCTTTTTTTCCAATGTAGGCCACGTTGCCTGGGGTTAGCTTTTTAAGTTGCTTTTGGAGAGAAAATCCGACGTTCTCGTGTTGGGTATATTTGCCCTGACACAAACACTGCAACTTGTAAAAAAGCCAACTTTTATTGTCTCGGTTTCTTTCACGACGCAAGCAATTCTTGTCAAAGTCTCCTTTCTTGCGTCTCCCTTAATCTGAACACATCGTATTTTGAACGTTGTATGAATTATATATACACGGTTTATGATACTGAAATGAAGTATGAATTGATCGACGGTATCTTCGACGGCGAAAATTGTTTCCTCTATGGACAAATTATTATCAAATAAGGATAATGGTGTCTTGATTGTCTGCTCAAATATATTATTGTAAATATTACAATATTTGCACGTTTTAAAAGTAAATATCGGCATCCAGACTGTCATTCTGTAAAATCACACATAATCTTTAAAAAGAACAATTCAAAGCCTTTCAAAGTTCTCAGGCAAATTTCAGTGGAAGTCTGTTTTATTCTGGAAGCAAATCGTCCATAGATTTTCCATCCATGAGTCGCTTTTCCATCTCAACGAGAAGCTTGACGCCATCGACGACTTTCTGAACAAGTTCCACCTCAGAGAACCCCAGACGGTCCAAGTTTGACACGTCAAATGTGCCGTTAGTAGAGGCGGTGTCCACTCCTCCAGTGCCACGTTTCTGAAGTCGCAGCTTATTCAAGATATCTCCAAAGCGTGCGTCTTTCGCTAACCATGGAAGCTTGACATGCACGCCAGCGCGCAGGCCCGTGCCGAGATTGGAAGGGCACGTGAGCACAAAGCCGAGATGTTCATTCCACATAAACTCTTTGCCTTTATTTTTCATAGCATCCTCGATCTCTTTAAGACTTTTACAAAAGCGAGTGAAGACTTCTCGCATGTTCCCGCCTTTTTGCATAGATATGACGCGAGTGTGATCTTCCTCGTTTACCCACACTAACACGGTCTTCTCATCATTATGCCAGATCCCGCGGGCATCGGGCCAATCGCGAGCCATCCTAGAAGACAGCAGCAAAGGTGAAACTGGCTTATCAAATAGGAAATGATCCTCTATCAACTGATCTTGCTCCTCTGGGGTCATTTTGTTCAGGGGGTAATACTTTCCTTGTAAATCTCCTTTCAGCGATTCCAACGCTTCCACTACGATCCTCTCAATCTCCCGTCGTTCTGCGCGGGTGCAGTGAGGTGGCAGTGTCAGACCCCGGATACTGCGCCCAGTCCTCACCCGGCAGGAGAGCACAAATTCCTCGTCCAGATCCTCTCCTCCAGTAAGATTGTCAGGATTCAGATCTGTCTTATGAAGGGCATCTTTGCTGTATCCATTATGGCGCCCCTCTATCACTGGGTCAAACAAATCTGCGAATACATCGTAAGTTTCTTCGTCGCCAGCCACACAGCCCACGGTCATGATGTACGGATGACCAGGGTTGTCCACACCTGTTTGTATGGCTTGGTCTAGGGTATAACCAGAGGGTGTTTTGAGAACGCAGAGCTGGTCGTAAATTTCTTTTGTTAGACACCTGGACATCCAGTTGTTATGCGTTGAGAGATCAGGGAAGTTACCTATCTTCTCCCTTTCGTTTCCTTCACCCTCAACTTGGTCAGCAATGTCTCTGGCGCGTTTACCAGACATAAGCTCTTGATACAGGCTGGTTATAGGATTTCCAGCCTCGAGGCATTTCTCCATTTCAATTAACAGACGGACTCCATCCACAACACACTGCACCTGTTCCACTTCAGAAGATCCCAATCGGTCTGCGTTGGAAATGTCGTAAGTTCCTCCGACTGCTGCCGTGTCTACCCCGCCGACGCCACGCTTCTGAAGGCGAAGTTTCTCCAGGATGCTGACGAACTCTTGCTTTTGACTAAGAAGTGGGATTTTTAAGTGTACCCCTCCCCTCAGTCCTGTGCCAAGATTAGATGGACATGTTAAAATGTAGCCCAGATGCTCGTTCCACATAAAACCGTACCCCTTAGCCTTAATAGCGTCTTCAACTTTGTTCAGTCCAGTGCAGAAGCGCTCGAAAACACCCTTCATATTTCCGCTTTTCTCCATCGAAATGACTCTAGTGTGGTCTTCTTCGTTAACCCAGATAAGAAAGTTCTTTTTCTCATTGTGCCAGATCCCGCGGGCGTCTGGCCAATCCCGCGCCATTCGGGATGCAAGCAGAAGAGGAGACACAGGCTTGTCAAACAAGAAGTGGTCCGCTATGAGCTGCTCTTGTTCCTCATCTGTCATCTTTGCCAGTGGGTAATACTTCCCTTTGAATTCGCCATCGAGCGAATCCAAAGCTTCGGTAACGAGAGATTCCACTTTGCGTCGCTCAGCTCTTGTACAATGGGGTGGCAGACCTAAATTTTTAATGCTGCGCCCAGTCCTTACGCGACACGATAAAACGTACTTCTCATCAAGTTGTCCGCCAATCAGATTGGCAGGATTCAAGTCGGTTTTGTGGCGATCTGTTTTCTTGTAGCCGCCGTGTCGCTTCTCGATTACAGGGTCAAAAAGATCCGCAAAGACTTCATATGACTCCTCATCTCCGGCGACACAACCGACCGTCATAATGAAGGGATGGCCAGGGTTATCAACACCCGTCTGAATCGCCACGTCCAAAGTAAATCCGCTCGGGGTTTTCTTGCCACACAGTCGCTCATAAATTTCAGGTGTAAGGCATTTTGCCATCCAGTTGTTATGTCGTGACAGGTCAGGGAAGTTGCTCAGAGGAGGGGCACTAAAAATTAATTGAAAGCAAGATCAGTCAAAGGTGGGGATATAACTTAGTGACAAGTCTCTGCGAGATGATGCCGGGACAGCTCGAAGCCATAATTCATTTCGGATGACATAAAAAATAATGGTAACAATCTGTGTCGCTATGATTAAATTTAGTACGACGAACAGACTCGAACTACTTTTGGTTTGCAAACACAAGTTATTACAGCTAGGAAATGAATCGTAGTAACTTTTTTGGAAGCAATACCGACAAAGTTTCGTCGCAGAGAACTCAAATCTTTTACTTCATGGGGAGGTACCCCACAGGATAATCGTTACCTGCTGTTGTTGGTATCCTCAGCAGATTTAGAAACTGGTCCTTCATCAGGAGAGGAATCTAACAAAGGAAAATACGAAGTCAAATGAGTCTAATTAGTTAGAGCGCTTTTCGATTGGGTGTCGTAAAACCATCACCCAAGTAATCACAACAGCCAATCAGAAGACAGGAAAATGTCTTCAAGAGCCAATCAGAACTCAAAGTAAAAACAAGTAGACCGGCCAGAGCGCGGGAAAACACGGGCGACTAAGTAGTGATTAGTTTTCGTTTTGCATCTGATTGGTTGAGAGAGTAGTGCAAGTTTCTAGACCAATCACAGAGCGAAGTTAAGTAAAGCTAATGCAGTCTCGGATTATTTTCAGTACTCAATTGAAAATTTCTCTTTAATTCTAAACCCTTCTTCAATTTCAACGTTTGCTTGTCTTTCTTCAACGCCTCCTTCCGATAAAAGCTCCGTGTCCAACATACCATCGACAGGAGTAGCTTTTGGTAAACTCCAAACCCACTAAATTGTCTTCCTCGATAAGAATGGAAAAGGACACATCATGGAACCTTTCTCCTGTTGAGATCTTTGCGAAACAGAACTCCGTCATTAGAGTGTTGAAATTAGTTTGGCATAAATCATGCAAACAGTTCATCGCCTAAGCCCTGCTTATTGAACTGTTCTTCAAGTTTCTGATGCATGATGAAAATGAAATTCATCTTACTGCAGTTCTCTGCTGATTTTGTTGTGTCCTTTCGCAAGGCATGTAAGTAAAATTCGCCACCCGTGAATCAGTGATAAACTCACCTTTCAAATTCGGAGAAGCAGAGTTGTGGAGTTTGGAGCCTCCACAACCCATCTCGATCAATTCCTCACCTGTCTGCTATAGTTGCTTAAGGTACAACCGCCAAGGGTCTCTGAAACTTACTGAATACAATAAGCGCGCGCTTAGTTGGTTGTTACCAAGTAATCGACTGCGTCACAATTAATTAGCGCTAATTCTAATTAGCGCATCATCTAGATGATGTAATCGAGGAGAATTTCACTTAAATATTTATGAGAGACTAAGCAATTCTAATCATTAAATGTAGGTTTCTAAAATTTGCAGTTGAATTACATAACGGCTAAACTGACTCATTCTTAACTGACTCTGATAATGACTTTCGCTCAGGTTGTCGAAACGTCAGGCGCCACTATCGACAACAGTACTTCTTAGGACTACAATCACCCGGATGATCAGATTGCACGATCACCCGGGTTCTTACAATATATTTCATTAATTGTTTCGTCCAACCTCCCCCCTACTCAAAGTTAGAGTAATGACTGCAAAAAAAATATTTATTTATTAGACGCGAGCTGGCATGCAAATTTGCAGCGGTTTCAAGTTGCATAATCTGATCACGTTCAAAACGTATTTGAGTTGTGAGTATAACAATAGTGGTTTGGTAGAAGAGGTTGTGGTTATTCATCGTGGTGAATAACAATTAAAGCTAAGTTTTTCGTTTGTCTCACAATGTAGTCACGTTTGATGTATGTCGCGACGTTTCGACTGCATACTGCTATTCTTCTTCAGGCGATGAGGTCGACTGGTCATGCGTGATCTTATAAAGCATGATGCTCTGCTGTGATTGGTTGTTGTTCAACAGCTCTGATTGGTGCATCCTAGTGGTTTGACAACTATAAATGTCAGACTTGAAGAACTCAGAGCCAAAACTCCCAACTGACATAGCCCGGCTTCCAAATGCCCAGTAATCATGATCAAAACGTTTTGGCGCCAAACTCGAGATTTTTACACTCCTTCGAGTATGAAGTGATCATACTTTTGATATAATTTACTGAAAGCTTATTAAAAAGTTAATTGGAAATTCCACATCAGTCTTTGAATTTCCTTTTTGCGAAACCTGTATCACCAAGTTAAAGGTGATATATCTGATTTGTTCTGATCCAACCTAAATCTTTTATATCGAACCCTAATTATGCAAGCAGACCGTTCTATTACGCCTTTTTGTGCTTCGTGTTCTCTTTGTTCTAGGTCACTAATCCTACAAAAAATTAGGCCATTTATAGCTCATCTATCCGCCGTTAATTAGGCGTAAGTACAAACTGAGGGATACACATCTATTGGAAAGGCCAGAAAATCAGGTCAAGATGGAGGTGTTGGATTTTACAACTCCTCATCTGTGCCATTCCACAGACGAACGGATCTTGAAGATGAGAACATTGAATGCTCCTGGATTGAGATTTTATTTCCAAAAACCAAACGTTTTCTTATTGGAATTATTTACCACCCTCCAGATTCTTCAAAGCATCTTTGTGCAGATTTCAATTGCAAATTTGAATCAACACTTTCATAAGCATCAGAAAACAAAGAATGTATTCTTACTGGTGACAAAAACTGCAACAAGCTAACCATAAGGGACGGTTTACTCAAGGGAGCTCGTAGGACCAACTGTGAGCTTGACTGGTCTGCGTACAAGTGACACAGTAACAGAGTGACAAGCCTTATTAAGAAATGCAAGAGCAGATATCATCAGGATATTCCAAGAGAGAGAGTCCCCACTCTCCTGATAAATTCGGGGCTGCCATTAAAAAGCTGTACCCAACGAAGCGTGATACAATTATCAAAATAAAGAAAGATGTTTTTCACCTTGTCACGAGTGTGGGACAAAGAAAACATTCTGAGTCCCCTTGAGGAATCAAACCTCAGAACTTCGGATTCCGCGCTCTGATGCTCTACCACTGAGCCGCAGAGACTCTACGGCAAGCGAGGTCTATTACGAAGTTCATAAGACACGCGTCCTGCAATACTGCTAGGATTAGCAATGTCGATAGCGTAATGTTTGTAGATAGAAATAAGAGAGATAGTAAATGTTTCCAAGACTCAATTATGCCCGGAATTGCTGTGTGGGAAAATTTGACTTCTGAATTGTTTTACTACTCTCCTGTGAGCTATTCAAAACAACGTGAATCTTGACGTTAATTGTTGTGTGATTGATTTCAGCTTGTGAAAATCAGATGGTTAATTAAGATTTGGGGTCGCTATTTGATCAGTTAAATGAGGTTTAACAAACAAACTATTTACTCTTCTTTGAATTAATTCGAAATCATCTCGATACTTGTGCAGTTATCCTGTCCGGTAAAAATTTCCCGCAGAAACGTTGTGTAATATCATGGCATCAAATATATTTTAAACCGAACCCCTTCTACGAAAATTCATGTAAACTTGAACAAGGAAAATTGAAAATTTGAAAGTTGGTATGTACAAATTTTTCGGAAATAACTAAAATTTAAACTTGAAGGCGGGAAATCAAGATGAATAATTTCAAATTTGTTCTGGTTCTTTGCGGCCAAACAATGGATACATTCTCGATTCTATTGTGAGTATATGCTATATAACAAACGTAACTCAAGTTGCAGTCTTCAGTTGCACCATCAACCCGTACGAGAGACATCTCCCAAGTGCTTGTTATTTTTCCAGTTTAGATTTCTGATCAGCCTCGTGAAGTTTTCAAACTGTGCCAAGATGAAGAACATCACAATTGCTCTGTTGGTACTTTGCATTGTATTCTGCTCAGATGCACGATATCCAGACAAATGTAAGTAGAAAGATTTTATTTGCTAGATAAAAAACGAGACTTTTTAGCAAATGAAGATTGGCGCGCGCAATTTGAGATTGTTGAGAGTTACAAAATAACTGATTTGAAAAGCCTTGTACTTGAGCCGAAAAAAGAAAGCTTTAAGATCTATACAATGATTTTCAGGGCAAAAAATAAGAAGGGATAGCAAGTTACTAGCTTATAGTTTGCTAAAATTAAAATTGTACGCGTTTTCCTTTTATAATAGTATTATTTTATTGTTTAGAAAGAGTAACGTAACTGTTGCCTGTAAGCTCAACTAGTGAAAGTTGGCGCGCGCGCAATGTAAGATTATTGAAAGTCAAGAAACAACTGATTTAAAAAGCAATATATTTTAATCTTAGTAGTAATAAAATTTTCTAAACTATCCGACGATTTCCAGGTGGAAAATTGAGATGGAACAAAAAGTTACTATGAAAGTTTTGCTCAAATCAAGAGTGCGCGCGTTTTACTTGTGCGCGCTTTTTTGTTCGGGCAACGATAACCACAGCCTAGCCAGAGAAGTCTTTTATTTCAAGCCGATCCAAATCCACTAATGTTTATTCGCTGCAACAACCCTGAGTCAATTTGAGTTTACATTTTGTAATTGATTTTGAGACGAATTTCTGTGGATAACACTGCTGGCCTGTGGCAATTGTTATTTTGTTTTAAGAAATGTTTGCATTGAGGAGTATTCATGACGCGAAAATAAAATGAAATTAGGTTACACCATGGACAATTAACATATAAGTGTTTGTTTCTATCATGGTAACAGTCCGACGAGTGATGGATGCTTCAAAGACCAGAGGTAAGAGAAAAATTTCCCCATATTTCCTTGGAAATCAGTTGAGAGTATCAGTAAATCAGTATTAGATTTGGGAGTCAAAAGATAACAAAAATATCTACCCCTCAGGCTGATAAGTAAATTTAATGATATTGCAATAAATTACATGTCAAATACTTCTGGGAGTTACAGTGCGCTTACTGTGAACATGGTTACAAACGCCAACAGATCAATCAGATTTCAGGAAACAAGCAATTAATTCAATCTAATTTTTTTGTCGTCTGTTATTGTTTAAGTCTAAAGCAGTAATTGGCACGACTGATTTGGTTTGTTTTCACATGTTACTTCTAGATCTTTTAGCTAAAGTGAGAGATATGCTTGAAGCCTTACCAAAGAGGGAAGGTAACAAACACGTTTTATTCCAAATTGAAGGCAATATAAAAACAACGGCATAGTGACAGCCAACTCGTCAAAGCAGACACTCGAAAACCGTCCTTTAGTTTCCAAAAAATTATGACGTCTGGCGGAGGCACACTGAAGTGGCTGAACCTACTGGATACATAGATGCGTACACTTGTGACAAACATAAACAAAACTTTCCAGTAGATGTTGTTAAAGGCTTCGCTGTTTGCACTGCCATAAATGATTTATGGAAAAACAGCTATGAAAGATTATGTTCCCATCTAAAAAGGATAACTTTTCATTCTCTCACAAGCATTTGAAAGATTGTGAAGTTTTTTATTGCTTTTAGCGACAGAGCTTCTCGTCGTCTGATAGTTTATAGTTTTTTAAAAACAATTTAATCTATTTTACAGCTAATATCTGCCCAGACTGCGGTGGTTTTGGACCCGGTTGTCCCTGCAGCGACCGTTCACTGTGTGTAAACAGCGGTTGTTCATCCACTGGAGAATGTACCGCTGACAACTGTTCTTGAGGTTTGGGCTCAGCCATCTAACTCCCATGAGTGACCAAGACATAGTTTTTCCTTACAATATCGAGAAGGCCGACAAGTGATCAGAATATAAAAGATTTGTTCAATAGGCGATTATAAGTTGATCCAATACCAAATTCTCCTCACTAAGGTCATAAGAATTGTATGGCAGACAGTAAGGAGAATTACAAATAAGATCATAGGAGTGAAAGGGTTAAGAGATTACTATTTTTTTCGTTCCTCATCTAACACATGACTACCCAATAGGACGACAAAGAAGGCCAACAAGCGGCATTCAGAACAGGATCACAGTTGAATAAAATATATATATATATATATATATATATATATACGTACGGTTATTTAACGGGTTCTCACCCAAACCATAAAAATAAATGTTCAGATTTAAGGTTCAGCTAAATTGATCGAATGATTGTTTAGGACGCGGTTTTGCTAAACAACGGCTAAGTTTTGTTTAAATAATCCGACTACATTGTTTTGATCTACAGGTGATATCGTTTCCATTCAGACTATAATGTGTGTGTTTATAGACGAATAAGTTTGAAATCGAGTCAGGGTGTAAAACTTGAATATTTCTCTTATTTGAAGATCTCCGATGATCACCAGTTGATCGGACTTGAGCGCCATCACTGCCAGATTAAATGTAACTGAAGTGTCGGCATTGTCTTTGCTTTTCTTCCTTACTAAAAAACCGATGATCGACGAATATGTCATTCCTTTTTTTCTCGCACATAAGAAAGTTTACTTCTTAGCTCCTTTGAGTTCTTATTTCCTAGCTCCTTCAGCTTTGTTCTTTTTGTTGTTTTTACTGACCTTTCTTCCGATCTGTCGTTGTGACAACTGTGGGTTTGTTTCGAAACTCTCGATCAGATGGAAATACACTTATTTTTGTTGTTAAATGCATTTTTTTTCTTTCAGGTGAAGCCTGCCACTGATGAGTTTACGAAGGAAAAATAGTTGGTTCCAAGCTGAGTTTAGCCTTTTTTCTCATCTGTTATCTTAGCTGGAAAATCCAGACCTTCTACAGCCTATGTATTAAAGTTTGATTAATCTGGAAACCATTTAATAATGTGAATTTATGAGTGTTCTTTAAGTTTCACTATCATTCAAGTTTTTAAAAAGAGGAATGTCTCCAAGAAAATGCTCGGGTTTGAATAAGCAGACTTCTGTTTAAACGTTTCGATTTGCAAGACGTCACTAAAATCAACAGCTTAAGGTACCACCCCACCCTCCAGTCCCCCAATCAATCCTTTCCCCCCCCCCCCTGTCTCCCCGAAGAAAATATAGAATACCTTGGCAAAGCTCTTTTAATATAAAGTTGATTAAGTCGATTCAATACATGGTAGTTTGGCGATAGACTTGGACATTCTGCACAAACTATGAGACCTGGTGGACGCATAAAACCATGATTCTAACCGTAAAATGGACTGAAAAGCCTAATAGCTCATGGTCTAACATCAAGCCACTTTGACGCGAAACATTAAATAAACTTATGCGAGGCCTTTAAATGAATCATTTGTACAGCTTTGTGACCGAAAAAATGTTTATTCTATCTGAAAAAACGCTGTCCTATGAAGCCTTCAATGCTATCCGAAGCACTTCCTCGCCACCATTTTTGCCACTAAATATTGAACTGTTTATCTCACAAGAAAAAAAGCTATCATGTAAATAACAGCAAAATTAATACGAATTTCAGGCGGTAATTTCAAAATTTTACAAGAAAGTTTGAAAAGGTTCAATTACAGATCTTTACGTGAAGTTTACATTGGCCTTCGCTTGTCATGATGCCCTTCACGCGGTAACCTTCACCTATAGTTTTCTCGTGCCAGCCGTTATCCCCTTTGAAAGGTTTATCATTGTAGTACATGTCGGACCACATACTATCGTCAGCTTCTCTCCTACTGGGATAAATCTTGGCACCCCACCAGTTGTCAAACAAATTACGGTCGAATGGTACACTAAACATGACTGCTACGGTCTTGTTGTCATGGGGGATGAAGAAGGTAACCACGCCTACACTTCCTCTTGGCAGGCCAGTTGTTTTGGTTGCAGTGAACAGTGCTGCTTCGTCTTTTTCCACGAATTCAGGTAAAGCATTTGGCCCAGGTTTACCAGAACTGAAGTATGCATTCATTCCACTCCACTTATGAGATGTTTGATTAGCGATGCCAATGGCAATTCCTCGCCTTGTGGATGGCATTGACTTGAAAAGATCATCCAGAACTTTTGGACCTAATTTATCGGCTTCTGTCACATTATCCATCGTGTTCTCCTTATTCTATGTCACTGTGAGTCAAAAACATAAAACCCAGGTTTCAAAGCATATTTAAGAGAGGATGTCAGCATCCATCGAACAAATTTGAAATATTGTGGCAAGTCGCCCAAGATTCGTTTTCTCTCCTACTTTCATATTTCGTAGCCCAATATGTCCTGATAATTGTGGTGTAGTTTTTTTGTGAAAATATATTTTAGTTTTCGAGAAATGACTTTTTTCGTTCGACCGCTCAAATATGCAAATTTTCACCGTGAATATTACCCGAGTTGTGTGACCTCATGTGACGATTGTACTAGACCTACGGTATTTCTGTGAACATAATCCTTTGTTTTATCATCTAAACTTAATCCCCTGTCGTTATTGAAGCTGGCAAAGAAATATTTATTTTTTGGTGAATATTTTTGTCCGACATACTTTTCCTAAGTCGAAAAGTAACATCAAAACAAAGACAGTTTTAACAATGACCGATATGACGGAATCTACTGAGCTTCACGCTTTTTGAAGACAAAAGGATGGTTATAAAGTTACTGTAAAAAATTCCTTGTGTATTTGTGTTGTTCTATCTTGAGACAAACTCAAAGTCCGGCAATTTTCTATGACTATGAAATATACATGGTGCGCCTACTTGTCGCCACCGTTACATGGCATAAATCACTACAATTTGTAGAAAAGTCTAACATAACACTCTTACCTTGTTTATTTATGACTTTTACTTGCCGTTTCGATTATTATATTTCGCCTGGGTATTACGTTTTGACAGGAGCCCAGGTTTTGCGTTGCGTTTTCCCCTCCCTCATTTATATCACAAGCTAGTCACGCAATAATTTGATACCGACACAAGTGAATACTTACATGTATAAAGATTTTTGTTTACGTTGAATTGAAAATATTAAAATATGTGCTTCCTTCACTAATCGTTGTTTCAGCGGCAGCGAAGCAGTTTAAAGCGGTTTGTTGCTTCAACGCTACAGAAATTTTTAGTATTCAGACAAGCGAGCAAAGCGCGATGCTCTGGGAATAAAAACTTTTAGAGACCTTTTACGTGATATCCGAATGAGTTTTGTTCAAGAACGAGTTCATAACGGTTGCCACATAATAGCCAGCGTAAAATTTATTCGAAACCAGTCATTTCTGAGTGAGTTTATTGGGGTTTTCATTACAGAACGAAGCACTCGTTCTGGACGACGTCCTTTTCTGCCTGTGCTATGTAAACGGGGCACGGCTCTTATATTTGTATGAATCCTCTGTAGGAGCGAGGGAAACATTGAAAAAAACAGAAAAGGACATAAAGACTTGTTTTTACAGGCTAATTGTTGCCACTCCCACACGAAAAGACTTATGTACCTTTTATAATTCTACAGCGGTCGTTTTCGAAATTCCAGGCGCGCACCCCCGCCCTCTTATGTAAGGGTACCCCGGGGGTGCTGATACGTGCAGCACACCTGACATTTAGTAAGGATAAATTCTGATGTGATTTTTGGCGAAGAGAAACAAGTTTTGTCAGCGTCTACCGTGTGCATAATTACGCCTTCCCCCAGACGGCGGAAAGCCAACAAAGTATTCAAACATTAGTTCAGAAAACTCCGCCTCTGTCGGAATTTTTGGTAGCCTATTGACCAATTCCCAATCGAAACTTAAGTCTGACATCCCGCGTAATTTTGCTCACGGTGGTAAGTAGCCTACTTACCGAAGCCAGATTGTACGGATTTTCTAGACATCTTGAGTACTATCTGTGATACACGCTTGCCAATTCCCCTATCAGCTTTTGGAATCGACTTAACCCTACCATTTACCATGGCCGGACATTTCTTTTGGCACCCTACATCTGCAATTGGAACCACAAAGAGGAAAAAAAACATGACGTCTAGAAAAACCTTTCAGGAATTACTGCATTAAGAAAACTAAAATGTTCAGACATCTTGAGTACTATCTGTGATACACACTTGCCAATTCCCCCTATCAGAGGTTCAGAGGTTGATTCATCTTTGAATTTCTGTGTCACGCTTGTCACGCAACTGATATAATAAGATAGAGAAGATATATAAACTGGAACTCAAATCTGGCTAGAATGTGGTAGAGCATAATAAACGTGATCATCGAAACAGCTTAGGAGAACATTCGATAAGCTGGAAACCACTCCGCTTCGCGTCCTGGTTTCCTACGCTTACCTCGTATTCTCTCAACCTCCCGCGTGTTTACATCAGGCTATGTAAACACGGAAACCATTTTACATTTCTTCACTGTTTGATGGCAACAGCACCATTGATTAGATCAGTTCTGTATTCTTTGGTTTTACGTCAGTGTTCGGCCACATTATAATGTTTTAAAGGCATGAATCTAAGAGAGTTTCCTCTCCAACCCTCGCGAAGAAGTTTTATCGAAGTTTTATTATGAATTACTTTTTCCGAAGGAACAGCCAGCTCTTAAAGAAAATTTGTCTTCCTCCGTCGAGTGTCATGCACGACCTGCCTAGAAAGAAACGGTTTACCATCTTATATAGAAGCGTCACACACCGATGGCCTCTTTAGAGACTCATCAAAGTGTAAATGCGTATTGAAGTGACATGATTTCGACATTTCATTCTAAACTTCGTTGCTTCACTTGATTCACGATGCGCCCGTGAAGAACCTTGCGCGGCTGAATGAAATAAACCGAAATTAAAATGTGAAAGCCACGATATAATACCACGAAATGCCTTCACCTTAGAAATGAGTTTACTCATTTCTTCATTACTAATTCCTTTTTAAAGATGATAATTTTAAAAGCTCTCATTACGTAACCAAATGGGAAAAGATTACTTATGGGATCCTGTCGGTATAACTGCATTGCAGGTAGAGTACTAGTGCTCTTATATGTTCACAATCATGGACATCTGTATAATGTTTCAATTTAGCAGAATCTATATTTCAATTACAAAATGAGCTCTTTCACAACAAGCCCAAGTCACTCAACTTTTCTTTAAGAATTTGCAATGCGACGCCGCACAAGTTATCAAGCTAATAAATCTCTTAGTACCTAAAGGAATGCTTGGAATCTAATTAGGTTTTTGGTACGTTA
This sequence comes from Pocillopora verrucosa, assembly GCF_036669915.1. Lineage (NCBI taxonomy): Eukaryota > Metazoa > Cnidaria > Anthozoa > Scleractinia > Pocilloporidae > Pocillopora > Pocillopora verrucosa. The sequence goes on from NC_089322.1 coordinate 20,809,573, forward strand.
AAACATATTAAAGAACCATTCTTTGAGAAAATAAAAAAATGTTGAAATTGAGAACCAATTTTCGATTCCCTTCCTTTTTTTACGTGCATGAGGGGGTAGCGTATTCGAGGGAATGAGGTACCTTTGGATTCTCCAGACAGTAACCCTTTCTTCAACCTCAGAAATACTCTTCGAAATTTGTTCACTTTTTGACAACCTGAGTTGAAAAGCTGACACCACTAGCATTTGAAATAGATCCATCTCAAGTATAGACTGTGAAGCGTAAAACATTAAGCGCTAACAAGCCTCCTCATTTAAAAGAGTAATCGCCTCGAAGCTTGATTTTACGCTTTTCCTAAATAACCGGCATTCTGTCAAGGTTTTCAAAACACTGGAAGGCTTTTGCTTTCCAGAAAATCGGATACGGACCATCCCCCCCCCCTTCCCCAAGAAAGGAGTAGGGACTACAAATGTTTGCCATTGTGAACTTCTAAAAGACCAGTAGTCCTTCAATTTTGGTAAATTTGACGAATCAAAGATCTGAAACTCAGCCAGTCCAAACTGCCACATATCGATAACGAAGTGCTAAGCGATCCTGAACGGCCATACATCAGATCACATATCTAATACTTGGTTTACGCTGAGCTTAAGGCAAGAAAACTTAGTTTCTAGTACATGATGATCATGATGATGAATCTTTGCTATTGCTTGCATTTGAGCCTCAACGATCATATTGGTAAATACTCACCTTGAAAGGCGGCAGAACAACGTTCTAACTCAAAGCTGTCAGACGGGCGCACTTGACGAATACCAAGAGACTAAGACACTTTGTCCCCTTAAAAACACTTCTAAGTATTTATAATTCTTCAATTTCTCCCTATATATCTTACGGCCTCATTGCCTGGGGCCAAGCCTCCAAATCTTATTTAGAAAAAATTATTATACTCCAAAAGAGAGCTGTTCGCTTGATCTACTTTCTGCCTTTCAGAACGCATGCGATTCCATATTTCGCGCAATCTAACATCCTGCCAATAACAATGCTCTACTTCAAACTTTCATCAATCTTAATGCTTGATATAACCACTAACTCTGCACCTAAAAATATCTGCAATCTTTTTATTTCTACACAAGACATACATCAGTATAATACCCGATCAGCATCTTCTGGTAACTACTATATTAACTATTCTAGGCTTAATCATCATAAAAACTCTTTTTCTATCGTTGGGGCTAAAATTTGGAACAGTATTCCCGAAAGCTATCGAAGTCTGCCGAAGCAAATATTCAAAAAGAAAATTCAAGCATTACTATTTGCAACTCTAGGAAGTCTGAATAGTTATGCTGACACTAGCACTCTTATTTCTGAAATAAAAAAGGTATCTTAATTATAATTCAAACATAATATATTAATTTACTTTTTATCACCTTTTCCCTCTTTTGTCAAATAATGTATGCAAAATCGAGTAATTCGCATAATTCGTGTTTTTGTAATTCGTGTTGTATGTCCTTAACACCGCCTGCCTAGATTAGCTCGCTATTTGCAGGAGGTGATTATTGTACAAAAATTTTCCTGCAAACTTAATAAACTTGAAATTTTCACTTATTGGCTAAAAATTGTTTATTCTGTTCTTATTCAATGACATGAAATGACAAGGGTGGCAGGGTATTCTGCAGTTTAACCAAAATTGTGTTTAAGCATGTACTAAAAAGACTGGTCAAGTAATTTTCTTACTGAGCATGTGGAATGAACAGAAATTCAGGATAAAAAACGTTTCGGTAAATGACTTATGTGAAACGTGACCGCACCGAGAGTCAATATTCAACCTGGTGCCACCTGCACTAAAGGTCCAGACCATGAAATTCTGGCCTGTGAGACAAAACTCCAAAACTCAAAACTCCTCCCTGTAATCCGCACTTAGAAGAAAAGCCGATTGTAGGAAAGCCTGCGTGTGAAATCTAAGCAACGAAGATAAACAAAAACTAGATAAAAAACTATCTTCGACAACATGTTACAGCCATGTATACAAAATGCCGTTTTCTAAAGCTTTGAAACATATGTTACTTAGCTGAGCGCAAACTGAAACCTATCCTCGACCATAGTAAACCACGTGACAAGCGCTCTGTTCAATGTGACTAATCAAGCAGGAATATTTTGAATCATGACATTGCGTGGTTTACATTTCGTGTAAGCCACACAAAACCCTTATGCCAAAGAAAGAAATAAATCGAAATTGAAGTTTGAAAGCCAAAATGTTATATCTCGAATTATTTTCACCGTAATCATGAATGTATTGCATTTCTTTCATTAGTTATTCCTTTTGTAAAATAATTATTTCATAAGTTCTCATTACGAATACAAATGAAATTTTCAAGCGAGCAACAAAATATCATGTTACCTTGGTGATCCAACCGCTGTGGCTAATTAAATTTTACTGCGTTGCTAAGTAGCGCGCTTTTACATGGTCTGAATGATGGACATCTCTCGGCAAATTGCTTAATTTCGCAGTATCTATATTTAAATTTAAAATAAGCTCTTTAACAACAAGCTCAAGTCACTTAACATTTTGTCGTTTGAAAATCATTTTTTAAGAAAATCCACAATTGTCGGAAATGAAAATAAATTTTCAAGCTCCTTCCTTTTTTACGTTCGTGAGGAAGAAGCTTACTGACTAGAACGAGCTATATAGCCATGCCAAGTTTGACGTTAAATTCTTTATGGTCAAAAATATGCGTCGAAATTTGTTCGCCTTTCAACAAACGGAGTTGAAAAGCTGACACCACTAGCATATGAAATAGATCCATCTCAAGTATATTCTGTAGATTGTAAAACATATGCGCTAACAAGCCTCTTCAATTTAGAAAGTAAATGCCTCGAAGCTAGATTTCACGCTTTCGCTGAATGACCGGCATTCGGTCAAGGTTTTCAAAACACTAGAAGGCTTTTGCACTCCAGAAATCGGATATGGACCCTTCCCCCCCTCCGCCTGAAAAAGCTTTTTGTTATTTGTATTCAAATTCTCTCTCCCTGAGCCACAGCTCGATGGTAAGTGAGGCCATGTCCTACCCTCGTAACTGGTAAACAACTTTCTTATTTCACGACCGAGCTCAATACTTGCCTTTCTTCGTATCCGATTTCTTCACGAGACGCTACAACATTATTGGTCTCAGCAATATGCAAGAAACTTAGGTCGTGTGAACTTAGTAAGGAGAGCTTGGGGCACCACTGAGTTCTCTGTGGCTTTGTAGTAGAATATCAAAATACAAAAACTGAAATTCTGAATTAGACTCCTGAAGTGAGACTCAGATTATAAAAATGAAGACAGATTGTTACAAAAGCGACAATTTGCGCATTAATTTGCCCAAACATTACACTTAAGCGGGCGAAATCACAAAGCACATGAAATACAATAAAACTTACCGACTGTTTCGAGTTTAGAGTGTCCAACACGAACAACACCTTCGGTAAACAAATATGTCCGCACTAACACGACAGGTGCTTCTTCGAACAAAGGAAAGCACTATATAACATCGTCCTAAACCAGATGAGCCCACGACATATCAGCGGCATCTTGTATGAGTATCCGCAGTTTACAACGTGACTTCCGCTTTTTCTTGTTGACGCGTACTCACAGTGTACTCGAGTGTTAGGAAGTTCGCGTAGTGCGTCTGAGCCAGTTTCTGCCAGATTTGAACAGAAAAACAGGTCCTTTGTTGGACTGTAATGATACTTTGATGGCGCTGTTAACGAAATGTTTGGCCGGTTCGTAAGTTGTCAACCTGGTTTCGGTCGATCTGATTGATTGGCAACACCTCTTGAAAATCCTACACACCATCGACCTAAGCCTCATAGCTGCCAAGTGAGCAGAAGAACAATGACATCAAAATACTCGAGAAAGATAAGTATTAATTTTAATTGCATTTGTGTTAAACTTATATGTACAGAAATTTCTGAAGAGGTACTTAATCAGAAGTTTATCTCATGATAAGCCTTCAAAGTTGTATTAAATAAATTGATGTACATATTTCACAATTTTAAGATGATTGTGTGATGACAATACACCGACGGTCAACATTCGAATATTCAGCTTGAGCTTCCTCCTAAATGTTAAGTATTTCAATTTGAACTTGTAGAATATAACCTATGGATTAAATGTGGGTCTATAAGTATCATCCATGAAATTCTTACAGGCAATTTTCATCATGATATTAAAGCACCCCAAACTCAAGAACAAGGAAAAATAAGTTACGCAGAAAACTGACGGAGAAATTCATAGTTTTCATAATTTTGAATTCATTCATAATTTTGAATTACAAATCATTCAGACCATAGCCACATATAGACTTTTAGATTGTCACTGCTTTTCTTTTGGTGATTGCATGATATGGTACCCGTCTTGACGTTCTTGGGAAAGGAACCATATCATGCAAGTCCAGGCAGTTGATGTAGTGTTTGCGCATTTTGTCTTGGTCATATGACTGCGCTGTGGGGTCTAGGCCATGGCATAAATCTGTAGCAAATACCAGTGCAAACAAGCCACTGTCATTTGAATTTGTTTGCTTTTGCCCTCTTTCATTAGAAAAAGTGACTGTAGACAATAGCATGCGACATGAATGATCAATAGCAACTGCGCTTACATTTTGATATAAGCTGTCATACACCTTGACAGTTCCAGGACTAGTAGCTATTGTGCTCAGGCAAACCCAGTGTGAGCCAGTGTTTGTGATCTGTACAAACTCACTAATGGCTGGAGTGACTTAAATGCACCCACAAAAACAGGGTCCTTAGACCATCTACAAGAGGGAATTTTTGTTTTAGGAGGATCTGACCAGCATGTATCTCAGAATCACACAGCCATGTTGTCTTGTTTAAAATGTGATCCTTTGAATCTTCATACAGTCTGTTGGTTAGATCTGGAGGCTGTTGGCCTGTGAAAAGTTCCTTCTTTACATAATGATGCAGGTGCCGTTGCATTTCAGAAACACAATTAACACCACTTCCAACAAGCTCATGAATTTTTTTAACCAGTGTCTCATCAATAGGCTGAAGTAGCCCAGCAGTCTGATTACACAACAAGAAAGAAAGAATAATTGCTTTATTATTTATTCATTTAAAAAATTACACAACCTCATCCCCAGGTTTTCTTGGTCAATGGTTCAATAACCTGAGCCAGCTGCTTTTGATGTCATTGGTTCAATATGAGAAAATTTTTTCCAAATTTGGTCAATAGCAGCTGGTTATGATGAAATATGTGAGTGGTTTTAACCTTTCAGAAACAGGGAAATATTTTGAATTAATAATAATGCAAATTATACCAACATTACTATCGGCAGTCCTCTGGTAGGGCTTTTCAGTAATAGTTACAGAATGTTATAATTACAGAGTACTGAACACTGTATTTTTTAAGAAAATCCATTTAAAAAGTCCATGACAGCATTCCATTAAAACAGTGCCAGTGGAAATCCCTCTCCGATAAAATTGTGATATTATAGTCTTGACATTGAGTTTGAGGAATGAGTGCCAGTGTAGCTAAAAGAAGCTCTACATGTAGTACATTTTATTGGTCTTTTGTTGTGATGTATAATCTTTATTCATTCTTTATATATATTCGACATGACAGTGGAAGCAGCACAGTCTACAGTAGACTGATGATCTGTGTGAAGTTAAGTCACCTTAAATTCCCTACCAAACTTCAGTTTCCTGATTCCAAAAAAAATTTAATTGATGGCCAAGTACTTACCCTCCCCATGGGGTGAAATAAGTGATCCGTAAGTTTAGGAAGTAATATGTAAATACGCTCCTCTGTAGCTATTGTTTGCTTCTTTTCTGACTCTAGGGATGTTCTCAGAAATTTTGACATTGTCTCCCTTCTACTCTTTGTGTTCTCTGAAATCTAACAATAAAATGTTTTAATTAAAATAATATTTGAAAAATTGGTTTCTAAAATATTCACTCTGTTTCCATTACAGGTAATGTCCAGGTTGTCTTATCATATGTCCACTTCACCTACATGTAACACAAGGCCCATTGGGATCAAGCACCCTTTATTAGGCTAGTGGTCATTCATGTTAATGGTAGTGTCCCCTGAACCCATATTCAATAATTAAAATAAACTGACCTTATTTTCAGGATACTTGATTATTTTCCTTAGGTGGATCTTTGCTGGACACTCACATTTCTTCGTATCCTGTACTATAAAGCGCTGTTTGGTGTTGTTATAGCAGTGATCAGCATTCTCCTTCTGAAACCAAATAGATTTATTGGATTGTTAGATAGAGCAGTCATATGGGAATAGTCAAGTTATCAATAAACTTAGAAGTAATGAAAAGTATCCTTTAAAATAGTACTTGATTCCTACCTTGTAAACTGCAGTCACAGTGGTCCTTTTTTGCGACTTTGCTTATTTTAACAAATAAAATGTGATATGTCCTTTTACTTGCAAGTGGTAAAAAAGAAAACATTATTGCCTGCTATTAGCCCTGAGGGAGAGGTGAGTGCTCACCAACTTGCTTAGAAAAATCAGTTGGGACTTACCACCTTGTTAGCTTAAGAGCAAATAGGTGAAGGTAAATCAATAACTATGTAATGCCCTACATATGATATCCTCTTTGGGAGTCCTTAAGTAATAATATCATCTTGTTTACATTCTTATTTAGTTAATTAATATGCATGCTTACATCTTTTTGTAGTCTCTTTTGAGCCTCCTTCCTTTTGAGTGCCTTATTTCTGTCTGGCCCATTTTGGCATTCTAAAACTTTGACCCCCACAATTTGGAATGGGATGCCATCAAAACTTAGTCTGCATCCTGTCATCTCCTGTGAGTCAGCCCATTGTATACGGTGGTTCTTAGCATTTTTATCTGCATTTTCTTTTATGTGAGAAGAGGAACAAAGCTAAGTTAGCAATACGATACATGCACACAAACACATACGTACATATGTACACATGGGTGCTTAAAATGGAGGGCCTGAAAATCAAGCCTGCCCCACCCAGATGTAGCCCAAGGACTGGTGTAATGGATGGGGATGCTGGCAGCTGTGTGTCAATAGCACTGAGTAGGGTTTTGACACTTTAAGCTTGATCTTAATTAATTAAGCATTTCTTGCCAACTCTTGCTGCAGGCTCACAGTAAATTGACACTTGAAGCTAAGTTGAATTTTAATTACATGTTAATTTTGAAAGTCTAACTGACCCGGGTAAACCGAAGAATAATGATGTGTACATGTATTCTTAAGATATCAATAATTATTGGAAAAAAGTTAAATCCCTTTTTTTATTTTGATTTATCTATATTTCATGTTAATAACACGATCTCACTCGCCCCTGGCTTTAAATACCTATAGTGTCTAAATAAAGTTATACTTCACTTTACTTTACTGTCAGTATGGTTTATTTTGTAAATCTTTACATGTGAGCTTACTTACCCAGCCTACTGCAATTTGAAAATCCTCCTGTTTGTTTAAATACAGTGAAGCGTGTCGTCGTAGCTATCTCGCACTGTTTTATGAGTTCGTCAGCGCTGCTTTCATCTTTAACATACCCGGAATAAGGGTCAAACTGTACGGTCCATCTTGAAGCCCAAGGTGTACTGTTATCAGCCATGTTTGTTCTTCTACCAAACATTTAGATTTCCCGCCAATATTTACCCGCGAGCCGCAAAACATAAATGCATGAGTGTTAAATATTAACTGGACCACCCCTTGGCAAATATATTTATTAGTAGCAAATAAGATGTTGAACAAAAAATTAAGAGATCATGGTCAAATAAAACGTAAAGATAATTTATTACAAGCAGAAAAGAACTGTATGTTTGTTCCAATCGAAAGATTTTACAGTGCAAAGTTATGCAAATGATCTTTGACCTGAATCTGCTTTTGGTCGATGATAGCGAGGTCAGAGGATAACATCGACCGAAACTATTAGGCCGGTCATATTTAAGTGTCGATCCTCCTTTTAACGCCTTTATAACAGGCTAGATTTTTTCTTAAATATGTGATCTAGACAGAAATTAGTTTGTACAAGTTATGGGAAGAATACTTTCGCAATAAAATATTGAAGAATACGACGCTTTATCGTCAGTCACACAGGTCACGGTCTCTTGATTCGCCGGAAACGAGCAGAAAAATAGAAGACTCTCGCTACGATTCCGCTGACGTGTCATGGGCTCATCTGGTTTGGGACGATGATATGTATTGCCCTTGTGGGGTGTTGTCAATTAATCAGATCGACCGAAACCAGGTCGACAACTTACAAACCAGCCAAACATTTCGTTAACAGCGCCATCGATCAAAATGTCATTACACTCCAACAAAAGACCCGCTTTTCTGTTCAAATCTGCCAGAAACTGGCTCAAACGCACTTCCTATTCCATGAGTACACTGTAAAATACGCTTTAACAAGAATAAGCGGAAGTCACATTGTAAACTGCGGATACTCATACAAGATGCCGCTGATATGTCGTGGGCTCATCTGGTTTAGGACGATGTTATATAGTGCTTTCCTTCGACAAAGCACACAATCGATTTCCCGGATGTTGACGTAAAAATGTAGGCACGCAGTGGGAGCCACAAGCTTATTACTGGGATACCTGTGGTATCCCAGTCACAAAACGCCTTTGTTTTTTGTCGTCTTCCATCCTCAAGGAACTTGTGTACTGTTAAAAGTTAACACCTTAAATGAGCTGATAAACTATTTTCAAGGTCCTTATCAAAATCCAAACGTTTTATTTGAACTCAAAGGTGTACATATTGATGAAAAACAAATGTGATATGACAGATATTTCTGATCAACAGTTGTCAGCTGTCCCCCTCGAAGCAAATCATGCAGATGCTGAAATTGAAATTGAGCGCACCAATCTACTAGTCCTGTAGTATCACTACACTTGATCCCAAGAATCCAGTACCATCCAGGTATTCCAGTTACCCTGCTCACAGGGTCTAGTTTTGTTATTTTCCTCCACCACAAAATGGAAAAATTGCGCAATAGTACCCAGTGGTCAATGGGCCCTCAACACCATGACAACTAACTGTGATCCAATGGGGGTGAAGGTGTTTACATGCTGATCACGTTTGTTATTTTGATGATGATTGACATTGTCATGCACCGACAGGGCCGGGTCACATGACAAACTACGATATTTTTGTTTGACTCTTTTGTCAGCCATTTTGTATTTGTTTAGGGGTTGTTTTTTTGGCGATAGAGTGTCAACGGTTTTGGTTAACGATTACCTGGAGCTTTATGGTGCAAACGCTCAAAATACTTACAGACGCATACACAAGTCGTGTTGTTCGGGGACAATCCACACTAAAAGATGTTACTAAGCGGTATTTTTGAAACGGATTGGGTCGCGAACGCTTGAAAGCCATGAAAGCCTCGTATGCCTTATATGCCAAGTGTGCTAATGTCTTGATTGAAAAACGTACAATTGTTGAAAAAAGCAAAATCCTAAATCTGAAACCAAACTGCATATACTCTATGCAATCTATTGAACAACACTACTACCGTGACACTGAAGAACAAAACTCTAATGGGTGCAAACTGCTTGTAAAGAAAGACGCCATGTTGGATTCACTTGATGCCAAGGAAAGTAGCTACGATAACAGTACGAATGGTATTAATTTCACGATCAGAAAGATGAATATTATGTTTCTTTTCATGGTTGTATGGATATTATTTTTTAATAAATACATGATCCAAAATCCTGTGTTTTTGTGTATAATGTTAACTATTGTTTACGTAATTGTCTTGTGGTCTAATTTCTACGTAGTTGTTGATGTCTTCAACAAAAGCTGCAGTGAATAGCTTCGATGAATGTAACGTATTTGAGGAAGCTGCTCAGTTATCTGTTATTGTATATGATAATAAGCTTAATAATAGCAATCATGAAGCATTTTCAATAAATATACAGTCTTTAACTGTAGATCTCGACACGACAAATTTGTTTATTTTAATCGCCCTCGTATGCGTGGTATTCGTGACCGTGAGCCCAGCAGAATACTAAAGAAAATAATTACATGTATTTTTAAGAAATCCAGGAAAGTAAGACGTTTACTTCGAACCTACATCAGAAAAAGTATGCCGAAGTCTTCCCGAATGGATCTTTTTACAAATAAAGCTCGTGAAAAAATATATGCACTTGGAATCAGACGTGAGAATAAAGAAACAAAGAAATATCCCTCTTCTGCAGTCAGGAGAAAATATCCAAAGTCTAACAAATACAGGATACTGAAAATGCAAAACCAATACCCACATGTATAAAAAAGTCCAAATGTTATAAAAATCTGAATCATAGGGTAAATCATTTTCAGTCCAATCTGTCTGGGGATATAGAAACAAACCCTAGTCCTGTTATTAATTCTACTAAAACGATTCAAGCTCCTTACAGTCAAGACAATGTAGCAGTGTTTGGGTTAAATGCTGGTACACAGTGTGCAGCTATGTCACTTGCTTCCCTCATATATAACAAGGGGAATGGTATTGTATCCTCAATGGACTTGGTTAACATCATGAACATTGGTAATAAATTGTATTCTGGCCTATCTAGTCTACCCAGGCAATCATATTTACTGTTAACAGAAGTCTAATAAATGGTAATAGTGTTTAATATTAATTATCAGCTTCAGTATAGTCCAAGCTATGCTGGTACTATACATGGTATTTGTGAAGTACAAGATTTCAATTATTGTATGTCATTTGCTAATGCTATGCAGGCTTTGCTAGGACAAAATTATAATTCCTTTCTTTTAACAATCCTTAGTATTACAGTAGGTTTTTACTGTAATGGTGATGGTAAGTTTAAGATGTTTGATTCTCATAGTAGAGATTCATATGGTATGCCCCATTCTCAAAAAACTTGTGTACTGTTAGAAGTTAACACCTTAAATAGGCAAATAAACTATTTTCAAATGTTTTATTTCAACTCAAAGGTGTACATATAAATGAAGAACAATGTGATATGACAGATATATCTAATCAACAGTTGTCAGCTATCCCCCCTGAAGCAAATCATGCAGATTCTGAAATTACAACCATTCATATCCCCTTGTTATGCTGTTGTGCCACATCTTTTTAAAGCATTTGTTTTTCCATCATCAAATATTGTGGGTATTGGAATTAACAGACTCTAAATAGAATCACTGACCATGCAAACAAGTTTTACAAAGAAAAACTCAATGGCAATAACCATCCACTGACTATCAAAAATTTCCAAATATTTCCACATCCACTTCAAGTATATGATGCAGATTTTAATATTGCCTTTAATTTGGAGAAACAAGAAATACTATGCTGAACATCTCTTGGAAGCAAACTATTGGTTCAGGAGTTAATCACAGATAATACTAAGGATAATACTGGGTTTTTAATGTGGATTTCAAATTATTGCTTCAGTTGTATTTTTTTAGCACAGTAATGTGAAAACAAAAGCAAAAAGTGTTCAGCACTATATTATAAGACTCAGTTCACACAATGGCACACAATGGCACACTTGATATATTTGAAAAAATTAGTGACAGATTTTCTTATTCAGTCATTAGTGGATATTGTAAAAGAGCAATTCCATAGTAAAGATGTAGAATATTGTATTAAATTTATATGTTGTTCAACTAATTTGTCAAATGCTGGAAGACAAAAAGTAGAGGCTAAACATAAGTCTCGTAGTCAGAAAGAACTACATGCAAAAAGGAGAAAAGAAAGCTATGCACAAATGGAACCTACCATGAAAAAAAAAGTTTTGCTTGATAAAGCAATATGGTACAAGTCACTTGATCCTGCAGAAAAAGAAAAGCTTTTATCTCGCAGAGCTGAATGGTATAAATCACTGGATCCCAAAGAAAAAGAAAAGCTTTCGTCCAAATCAGCAGATCAGTATAAATCACTTGGTTCTGCAGAAAAACGAAATCTTTTGTCTAGCAGAGCAATTTGGTATGAATCACTGGATACTGCACAAAAACAAAAGAGAGCAGAATGGTTTAACTCCCTCAATTCTGCACAAAAACAGGAAAGAGCAGAATGGTATAAGTCATTGAATCCTGAAGAAAAAAGAAAACGTTTGTCTGGCAAAGCAGAATGGTATATAACACTGGATCCTGCAGACAAAGATAGGGTTATATCACAAGTCCAAGCTAATATGGAAGCCTATAGAAACTCAGTTCAACATGATTTAGATTATAAGATCACAGCTTTTCAAAGTAAGATAAGGGAAGGTCCATATTATATTTGCTCTGTTTGTAACAGAGTACTATACAGAAAAACTGTTATCCAGTTAAAATAACAAATGTAAAACACTCAACAAGAACTATTTACTCAGTTGTATATCCATGACTCCTTTCCGTCTTGGGATGGCCTATCACCTATCGCCTGATGACAAACTTTTTTGAGATAGGTGTATACCCTTAGCCAGACTTTGAGCTCACTATTTCAGTATACTAGTCTTACACCCGTAGTATAACTACACTTGATCCCAAGCATCTAGTCCCACCCAGGTATCCCAGTTACCCTGCTCACAGGTTCTAGTTGAGTAAAGCAATGATCCTTCCAGGCGAAAAAGAAATTAAATTTATCTTTGTTAGAATGGTGATAGGAATGTTTATATATGTAATAATTTTCCACTCCACGCTTAGGTTGAGGAAGGGGAAATGTTTAGAACTATAACCTCTCTAAACATTCTTCATACGATTGGTTTAATCAGATGTTCCAAAAAAAATTTAACCTTTAACTGAATTATCACCCCTTAAATGACCTGTTATTTTGAACAGTCAACCGCCAAACGGCTTGCCAATTTAACCGTCTACCGTCAAAACGAACTTTTTTAAACTGACGTGGATAACTCGAACCCCCTCCGTGGTAAATTATGTGCATATGAAGTGTTTAATTTGTTTTTGATTTAGAGCGATAAGTCATTCAAAATCTAGTTGTACGTGCAGAATTAAAATCAGACGAAGCACTGTAACAATTCGACGTATGTTAAAAACTTGGCTTCTACCGAGTTTAACATATAAGCTACTGGGATCCTTAATTGTTTCATAAAATATTCCTTTTATCTCAAGAGATGAAAAAATGCAAACTAAATGTAGCTGAAATTATTTTTCCACATTTCTTTCTAAAGAAAAATGTATTAATAAAATTAATGATAATAATAACAATGGTAATAAAATGTTAAGAACTGAAAAGAAATGAGCTTACGGTCCATTTCTTGCTTGTCATTAAAACTCTTTTCGGGTCCAAAGTGGGAACCTGGAAACAAGATCATAATTTGGCAAAACGAAACTGTATGTCGCTAAATAAAAGAACGAGCTCACCGAGTTCTTCTTCATTGTTTTCTTCTTCTCCACGTCCTTGGATGGAATCATTCTGGACACCTGAAAACAGAGTGAAAATTTAGCAACCTCTACACTCTGATTCAAGCCGACAGATAGCGTTGCAAAGTGGTCACAACTTTTTATGAGAATGAACGAACGATGGTGATATCAAATGCTGTGTAATTTAAGAAGCAGAAAAAACTCAAACGATTAGTGGGTTAAAATGCCTATTGACGAAGTAAACGTATTTCATAATTTACGATCCGGAAAAAATGTTTTGTCCTATGTAAGATTGATCGATCAAAAACACATCCTTCCCCGGAAACTGTCACGGCTCAACAGATAGATAATGGTTTCTCGGAGACCAACCTTAAGACATATGGCTGTGAATGCGAAGGTAGAAAACTTTATTTAAACTCCTTTTGAAGTTGGGTGAAATTTTAAGCTATACCTTAAGCTACTTTGATAAATATCAATTGGCATTCACCTTACGGAAAGTACTGAGGCTAGAGGCTATTTTAGAAATTATTGTGAGACAAAACTGCTTATGACAAAAAAATTCTTTAGCTTCTCAATGCAAAAAGCTAACAAAATACAAAAAAGTTTGCAAGTGAGGTGTCAATACGCGAAAAAAGAATATCAACTGTTGATAGTCTCTTGTACGCAATTGATCGTTCCATTTTATCAAGAGGAAAAAAGGTTTAACTTTTAAAGACTGTTAACGAACATAATACGTTATTTAAAATCTGCAGAAAATAAAGTAAGAAAAAAGATAGTAGTTTTATCCGCAAAGGAAACTGCACATAGGCGCGAATTAGGCATGAATAAATGACCTTACCCATCTCTTGTTCAATGTTTCCAAATTCTTCGAAATCTTCTTCGAATTCAATGTGGGCACCTGAAAAAAAGTGATTTAGTATTTTATATTTCTATTGTGCGCTGAGCCGACCGATAACATTGTAAATTGGTCACTATTTGAATTAAGAATGAATGAAAAGTAATGATAGTATTAAGGTATTTACTTCTTGGGTTTAAGGTGTCACAAGTATCGATATTAAACGACGTTTGACACGAGAAGCAGAACACAAAATTTCAGGTGTAGCGTTAATTACTTGTGTTTATATAAAGGTTCTGCACGCTTTGTTCTCTGGTTTGTTTATCCGAACAATGCTTTACATAACAATTTGTAGCGTTTGACGCAAGCTGAAGTCATCCCAAATCTGCTCTGGTGTTTGAAATAAGTCATGGAGATGTCTAATGCAAATGATGTTTACATCACCAATAATGTAATCAAACTCAGCAAAGATTAGTAAATTAAAGTTAGTATGTTGTGTTTGGTTTGTTGGTTAGTGAGTCATCAATAAGTCTGTGTATTAAGGATGCAGAGAGTTTTTCGCATCTGCTCGGAGTCACATGTTCTAAATTAGTTAGCCAACCCTTCAAATTCATTCGCCTACAAGAATTTGAGCTCTGTCAAACAGCGTTTTAGTCGGGCAATAGATTGAATGTAATTTGCCTAACCAAAGGAAAAAATGTAGGAAGGTGAGGTATGTTTCCTGAGAAACGGCGGTGCTGCGCCAAAGGAAAGGGGGGAGGGGGACTTATAACTAGATAAATTGATTTTATCAACTGAGTTGAATGCATGGAAAATTTTGAGCTCGGCCATGAAATGGAGAAAGATGTCATTCTTCTTGTAAAGCGCGTGGGACAAAGGTCTTTTATTTCCAGGTCCGTTAGGGTTTTTTTTTCTTCAAATCTATCCAAAGTGGAAATTAACTCTGTTTTGCTTGTTTTTGGTTCCACCGTCATCTCCAGGATTTGATTGTAAGGTAGAGTTCCGAGGGTGTGCGGTCACGAAAGCGGAAGTCTCAAGCAATCATGTAATATTTCTGTCTTGGTTCCACTTGCATAATTAATTCATTGAGTTATCTGAGGGGAATAAGGTGTCCTAAATATTCCTAAGAAATTTCTTCTCTGTTTTTATTTCTACCTGTAAGCTTTCCAGCGAAGTTTTCAAGTCTGTTATATATTTATGAGTGCCGCAGGGTCATCAGCGGAATCAACACTGTTTTCTCTGTCCTTCATGCTTGACCGTTCTGTGCAACTGTGCTATTATCTTGTCGGAGCAATTTTCAGTTCCTTTAAAGGTGCACAAATGGTTTTTTCTTTTTGTTCTTTTTAGGAAGCGATTGGTTGATATCATTTGTAGTTTTACTGAAGAGGTTCAATAAGAATTATACATTCAGCATTTGGCAATACACTGACCGACTCTAAAGTAGAGCTAGTTGATATTTAATCGACGAAGGTTCTGGTTTGATTTCCATATCAAGAATCCAAACTGCGCCACTTATAACAACTTGAGATTGTACTATTCAAAAATTCATCAAAGGAGCGTAAGAAGACTTAAACAAAACGTGTTATAGTAAACGAAATTCAAGTGATTTGGAGATTTTTGTTTACTCATCATAACAGATGACTAGAGGGGTTTAGTTTCTAAATCAAATGTCCTGCTGCATGGTTTAGGGGAGTGTAACAAGATGATTTGTTTTATCAACTGAGTTGATGATGTAAATCGGCCATCGTTAAAAGTTTCTAAAGCTGAAGTTTTCGAGCGTTTGCACTTCCCAGAGCGACTGTGCTCATCATAACATGTCGTTTATCCATACATATGCATTTATATATACGTTTACGGAACAAACTACTTAATACTTCCTTGCTTGGTTTTTAAAAAACATCCAATTCCTCTTCATATTGACAGAAGATAAAGAAATAAGATAATGGACGTTACTGAGAGGAAAAAACGACATTCCAAATATATTCCTTTACAACTGACTAGAGCTGAGACCCTCAGCAGTCGTACGTAATTATTTGGCAAAGTTACCATTTTCAAGGGATCTGGTGTCCCGCAATTGGCGGTGTTCATTTGTTAGTTTTTAAAGACCTTCAAATACCCACTGAATTCCTATGAAACAACCAGAGTAAATCTTGTAAACAATTTTTCTCTGTATGTTGGGGTAAAGTGGATCGTTTTCGATTGCTGAGGTGTGACAACCAGACCGGTTCAAGTCTATTCATTGAGGTATCTATCGATTTTTTTCAAGTATCACTGGGTGTTGATTCTGCCTTTTCAAGTTGCAGATCTGTTCACTCAGTAGAATTACGTCAGACAAATTTCCAATTGTTTTTTTTTCTCTGCTTCATTCAAGACGTTAAGGTTGCATGTTGATAAATACGTGATAACTTGGTGTTTTCAAATGAGTTGACAATGTGCATGAATTGGCCTCCGTAAAGATTTAATAAAGCTGACGTTTTGAGCGTTGGCTATTTGTCAGAGCGAATGGGTAGAGTCTTTTCCTTTTCAATATCGTTACCCTCCAAGGTGGTGGTCTCATGGCAGAATCTCAAATAAGAGACTTGTCATAAAATAAAAGTCTAATCCGACATTTGCGCAATACTATGCGTAGCGAGCAAAGTAAATGGTTGATCAGATACTAATAAGAGAAACGATTTTTTTCCTTTCTGTCTTAACCTTTATATGTTTGTCTCGCGAATGAAAACAATATGTGGCTACAAACAGGAAAATAATCAATCATATATTGTAAGTATGAGGTTCATGCACAGTTCAATGGCACGCTAAAGAATTATCGAGGAGTGAAATGACATGGAAATGTCGGTTGGTAGCCCTGAACCAATTTTTTTCTTTTACCTCTTTTACCTTATCAAACAATTGGCAATAAGAAGGAGCGCTGCGCAAGCGAGTAAAAAGGAGCGCATTGATAGATTAAGTGCCACATCTAACGAGCTTCACTCGCAAACGTGTCGTATCGCACGTTAAGGCCACTACTTGAAACAAAGACAAATTATCATGGTGTTTGTGCGTGTAGCCGGCCATATACCCCTCCACCCCGAAATGTGAAACGGAGGGGAGAGTGCGGTTCTTATTGCCAATTGTTTGATAGAGGTAAAAGAAAAAAATTGGTTCAGGGCTACCAACCGACATTTCGCTCGGAAGATTCCATGTCATTTCACTCGCAAACGTGTCGTATCGCACGTTAAGGCCACTACTTGAAACAAAGACAAATTATCATGGTGTTTGTGCGTGTAGCCGGCCATATACCCCTCCACCCCGAAATGTGAAACGGAGGGGAGAGTGCGGTTCTTATTGCCAATTGTTTGATAGAGGTAAAAGAAAAAAATTGGTTCAGGGCTACCAACCGACATTTCGCTCGGAAGATTCCATGTCATTTCACTCCTCGATAATTCTTTAGCGTGCCATTGAACTGTGCATGAAAATGGTAACTTTGCCAAATAATTACGTACGACTGCTGAGGGTCTCAGCTCTAGTCAGTTGTAAAGGAATATATTTGGAATGTCGTTTTTTCCTCTCAGTAACGTCCATTATCTTATTTCTTTATCTTCTGTTAATATGAAGAGGAATTGGATGTTTTTAAAAACCAAGCAAGGAAGTATTAAGTAGTGTGTTCCGTAAACGTATATGTAAATGCATATGTATGGATAAACGACATGTTATGATGAGCACAGTCGCTCTGGGAAGTGCAAACGCTCGAAAACTTCAGCTTTAGAAACTTTTAACGATGGTCGATTTACATTATCAACTCAGTTGATAAAACAAATCATCTTGTTACACTCCCCTAAACCATGCAGCAGGACATTTGATTTAGAAACTAAACCCCTCTTGTCATTTGTTATGATGAGTAAACAATAATCTCCAAATCACTTGAATTTCGTTTACTATAACACGTTTTGTTTAAGTCTTCTTACGCTCCTTTGATGAATTTTTGAATAGTACAATCTCAAGTTGTTATAAATAGCGCAGTTTGGATTCTTGATATGGAAATCAAACCAGAACCTTCGTCGATTAAATATCAACTAGCTCTACTTTAGAGTCGGTCAGTCTATTGCCAAATGCTGAATGTATAACTCTTACTGAACCTCTTCAGTAAAACTACAAAATGATATCAACCAATCGCTTCCTAAAAAGAACAAAAAGAAAAAACCATTTGTGCACCTTTAAAGGAACTAAAAATTGCTCCGACAAGATAATAGCACAGTTGCACAGAACGGTCAAGCATGAAGGACAGAGAAAACAGTGTTGATTCCGCTGATGACCCTGCGGCACTCATAACTATATACCGGACTTGAAAACTTCGCTGGAAAGCTTACAGGTAGAAATAAAAACAGAGAAGAAATTTCTTAGGAATAGTTAGGACACCTTATTCCTCTCAGATAACTCAATGAATTAATTATGCAAGTGGAACCAAGACAGAAATATTACATGATTGCTTGAGACTTCCGCTTTCGTGACCGCACACCCTCGGAACTCTACCTTACAATCAAATCCTGGAGATGACGATGGAACCAAAAACAAGCAAAACAGAGTTAATTCCCACTTTGGATAGATTTGAAGAAAAAAAACCCTAACGGACCTGGAAATAAAAGACCTTTGTCCCACGTGTTTTACAAGAAGAATGACATCTTTCTCCATTTTATGGCCGAGCTCAAAATTTTCCATGCTTTCAACTCAGTTGATAAAACCAATTTATCTAGTTATAAGTCCCCCCCCCCTTTCCGTTGGCGCAGCACCGCCGTTTCTCAGGAAACATACCTCACCTTCCGACATTTTTTCCTTTGGTTGGGCGAATTACATTCACTCTATTGCCCGACTAAAACGCTGTTTGACAGAGCTCAAATTTTTGTAGGCGAATGAATTTGAAGGGTTGGCTAACTAATTTAGAACATGTGACTCCGAGCAGATGCGAAAAACTCTCTGCATCCTTAAAACACAGACTTATTGATGACTCATTAACCAACAAACCAAACACAACATACTAACTTTAATTTACTAATCTTTGCTGAGTTTGATTACATTATTGGTGATATAAACATCATTTGCATTAGACATCTCCATGACTTATTTCAAACACCAGAGCAAATTTGGGATGACTTCAGCTAGCGTCAAACGCTACAAATTGTTATTATAGCATTGTTCTTAATTATTGGACAAGGTTTATCTGAGGAGAAGAGAGAATTAAGAAAGGAATGAAAAACAGAAAGACAGAGCTAAAGTAGAAAAGAAAACTTCCTTCCTATTGTGAACATCCGATTTGACATGATATCTGATTTGACATAAAATTATTGAGGGCAGAAACAACTCGCTAATTACTTCATTAACTGCCTCAGACTTGAAAAGCTGTGGTTCTCAAAGTTAGGCAATCAAATTGAAGTTTACCACAAGATTCAAGTGCTTGAGTTAATGATAGCATTTTTTGTTACAGTTTACTGCACGAATTCAATGGGAAGTCAAAGATCACGTAGACTTAATAAAAACACTAGTTTGTGCTCGAAAGTGCTTTGGACAGGATAAATGTCCCCGACAGCTCTGTATGACGTCTAAGAGTTCCGTTTTATTGAATTGCTCCGGAAAACTCGGAATGATGTTCCTTCCTCCTCACAGTGATTCATCTTTTCTACAATTTTCCGCAAAGATTAAGCGGAATTTTTACTTTAAAAAAGGGCCAAAGAATGGAATCACGTGATCGAGCATGAACATGATATAAGTGAACTAATTCGTAGTGCTTGTCAGTTGTAATCTCTCACAGCTTTAATTTGAGTTGGAAAGTTGCTACGCTATCATTCGAGGTGAGTATTAACGAATCTCAAGAAAAGATTTATCATTGTTACATGATGGTTATACCCAGTTGATGACGCTAGCTATCAAGGCCCTTCCTGAAAGGGGTCATCAAAAACACTGAAAAAAAATATGGTATGCCTTGAAAATGTTACTTTATGATATTTATCTACTTTTCCTTTTTCGATTGAAATGTTTTGTTAGTTTTTGGTGAGAACAAGTTATTCAATTTGCTGTGAACAAAGGCATAAAATATTACGCACTATATATTGACGTCGAAAAATGACGGAAACGTTTTTCTTCCAATGGTTTGGAGACAAAATCGGTTCTCAAAAAGATGCGAAATAGCGACGCGTCCCCTCTCACTTTATAGCGTCACTTATCTGTTTCCTCAAACAAAGCCATTCTAATTTTGCTCTTTTCTATTATAGAGTCCACCACAGCCAACGCGAGATGAAAATGAAGACGCGTGCAGTTTTTTCGATTTTCCTGGTCGTGTTTTTCATGGGTTGCTGTGTATCAGGTATTTACAAGGGGCTTTCTAAGATCGTTTGAAATTTCAAATCGCAAACATGTGAGAAATTGAAATCAGAAAACACATTTGCGAGTCATGATTTAAGACTTGTGTACCTCAACTGTCAGCTTTCTGCTTCTCTGTGGTTCTGAAGCAAGAGCTTTAAACGAGAAGTGATTATTACTGTGATAATCAGAAACATTCCCTCCACTCTCCTGGAGCCATATGGGAGAGAAAAACGGATAAACAAACCAGAGAACAAAGCGTGCAGAACCTTTATATAAACACAAGTAATTAACGCTACACCTGAAATTTTGTGTTCTGCTTCTCGTGTCAAACGTCGTTTAATATCGATACTTGTGACACCTTAAACCCAAGAAGTAAATACCTTAATACTATCATTACTTTTCATTCATTCTTAATTCAAATAGTGACCAATTTACAATGTTATCGGTCGGCTCAGCGCACAATAGAAATATAAAATACTAAATCACTTTTTTTCAGGTGCCCACATTGAATTCGAAGAAGATTTCGAAGAATTTGGAAACATTGAACTAGAAATGGGTAAGGTCATTTATTCATGCCTAATTCGCGCCTATGTGCAGTTTTCTTTGCGGATAAAACTACTATCTTTTTTCTTACTTTATTTTCTGCAGATTTTAAATAACGTATTATGTTCGTTAACAGTCTTTAAAAGTTAAACCTTTTTTCCTCTTGATAAAATGGAACAATCAATCGCGTACAAGAGAATATCAACAGTTGATATCATTTTTTCGCGTATTGACACCTCACTTGCAAACTTTTTTTGTATTTTGTTAGCTTTTTGCTTTGAGAAGCTAAAGAATTTTTTTGTCATAAGCAGTTTTGTCTCACAATAATTTCTAAAATAGCCTCTAACCTCAGTACTTTCCGTAAGGTGAATGCCAATTGATATTTATCAAAGTAGCTTTAGGTATAGCTTAGAATTTCACCCAACTTCAAAAGGAGTTTTAATAAAGTTTTCTACCTTCGCATTCACAGCCATATGTCTTAAGGTTGGTCTCCGAGAATCCATTATCTATCTGTTGAGCCGTGACAGTTTCCGGGGAAGGATGTGTTTTTGATCGATCAATCTTACATAGGACAAAAGATTTTTTCCGGATCGTAAATTATAAAATACGTTTACTTCGTCGATAGGCATTTTAACCCAATAATCGTTTAAGTTTTCTCTGCTTCTCAAATTACACAGCATTTGATATCACCATCGTTCATTCATTCTCATAAAATGTTGTGACCACTTTGCAACGCTATCTGTCGGCTTGAATCAGAGTGTAGAGGTTGCTAAATTTTCACTCTGTTTTCAGGTGTACAGAATGATTCCATCCAAGGACGTGGAGAAGAGGAAAACAATGAAGGAGAACTCGGTGAGCTCGTTCTTTTATTTAGCGACATACAGTTTCGTTTTGTTAAATTATGATCTTGTTTCCAGGTTCCCACTTTGGACCCGAAAAGAGTTTTAATGACAAGCCAGAAATGGACCGTAAGCTCATTTCTTTTCAGTTCTTAACACTTTATTATCATTATTATTATTATCATTAATTTTATTGATAAATTTTTCTTTAGAAAGAAATGTGGAAAAATAATTTCAGCTATATTTAGTTTGCGTTTTTTCATCTCTTGAGATAAAAGGAATATTTTATGAAACAATTAAGGATCCCAGTAGCTTATATGTTAAACTCGGTAGGAGCCAAAAGTTTTTAGGATACGTCGAATTGTTAAAGTACTTCGTCTGATTTTAATTCTGCACGTACAACTAGATTTTGAATGACTTACCGCTCTAAATGGAGAACAAATTAAACACTTTATCTGCACATAATTTACCACGGAGGGGGTTCGAGTTATCCAAAAAAAGTCCGTTTTGACGGTAGACGGTTAAATTTGCAAACCATTTGGCGGTTGATTGTTCAAAATCACAAGTCATTTAAGGGGTGATAATTCAGTTAAAGGATAAATTTTTTTTGGAACATCTGATTAAACCAATCCTAAGAATTAAGTTCAGAGAGTTTATAGTTCCAAACATTTCCCCTTCCCAAACCTAGGCGTGGTATGAAGAAATATTGCATATATAAACATTCTAATCACCATTCTAAAGAAGATTAATTTCATTTCTTTTTCACCTCAGGGAAGGATCATTGCTTTATTTGATAAAAGTAAGATTCCAACATTCGATTTAAGGCTATGATTTCTTTTATCATTTCTCTGCAGAGGGGGAACATGAACAGAGCAAGCGAGTGGACCCTGGTACAGTGATAGCAGCAACCCAGCTGACCTTGGACACTCTTACAAAACTGCTTGACACGATAGCGTCGGTCGGCCGCAAGATTGCCATCGGTTTTGATAATGAAACACCTTACAAATGGCAGGCTCTGAATACATACTTTTACTCTGGTACATCTGATACAATTTTACCCAAGTTCGTGCAGAGAAAAGAGGCGGGTCTTTATACTGCAAGGAAGACGAAAGGCCCTGTAGCTAGAGGAAGCGTAGGTGTGTTTACCTACTACGTGCCAAGTGTCGGCAAGACCATTGCAGTCATGTTCAGCGTACCATTCAACTATCATTGGTATAGCAACTGGTGGGATGTCAAGGTCTACCCTGGTAAGAAGAGAGCTGATTATAATATGTGGTATGACATGTACTACGGAAATCCCTTTAAAGGAGATGATGGATGGCATGAGAAAGCGATAGGTGAAGGATTCCGCGTAGAAGGAATAATGACAAGCGCAGGAGAGAGTAGAATGGAATTAGATATCTATAAGTGAATCCCTACGTGCTTTTGTCTTTGGTACATTGACATAGTGTAATAACTGCGTGAAAGTCCAACAATTTTTTTTGTCGTGTGCATGACAATGTTTTGGATAAACGTTTACGTAGCTATTAGGTTTCACATGATAACGTTTTGATTCATTACTTTCATTATAAGTGGAGTAAAATTCAGGAAGGGAATAATTTCAATCGTGTCAATCAGAAAGTGCAAGAAAATCGCCAGTGGAACACATTTTCAATAATTTCAATCTTCCATCATCCGCGTAGAGCTCGCAATTGTTAACTTTAACAACTGTTGTTTTCCTAATTGTCCAGAAGAGTAGCGTTAAGTTGGTCGTTCGTATATGATGGAAACGTTCAATAGTCTCATTACAATTTCAATCATCCTTGTTGTACATTGGAAACTTTGGATTACAATTTGTTTATTTTGAGAGGATAGCATTCACTAGGTAGATGAATCTCATTGGTTTATCATATCTGCTGCATGAATTTCATTGGCTGTGAAACTGTCTGATAACAAACTTTTTCTGATTAGTCCTTCAACAGCCAATCAACTTAATAGATAAATGATGTTAAGAACCAATCAGATTCTAACACTTTGATATTGGCACGATTGAGTGATAAAGCTTCGCGTTAAGAGTGTTCTGGTTTCAGAAAAGATTATTTAAGGTGTGATAGTCCTTTGATATGATAAATCAGTTATAAGCTTTGGTAATAGTATTGTAAGATGCTCACTTTGTGAGCGCGTGTGTTTCACAATACGTTCCTTTTTTTTCTTCTTTTTGACAACTATGTAGTGCACGAATGTTGTAGACATTTTGTCATTAAAAAACCACTTTATTTTTATACAAATTGCCGCTTTATTTATAAACTGTCTTCATTTTTATCATCTGTTTCTCCCTTCACCGTAAAGAATCCCCTAACATCTGAATCTCACTTTGGTTTTGCACTTTGATACTGCTACAAAGCCACAGAGAACTCAGTGGTGCCCTTAGCTCACCTCTCTAGGTTCACTCGACCTAAGCTTGTTGCATATTGCTGAGATTAATAATGTCTGAACATCTTGTGAAATATTGAGCTCGGTCGTGAAATAAGAAAGTTGTTTACCAGTCACAAGGGTAGAACATGGCCTCACTTACAAACAACGAATAGCTTGTACTTCACTTCAGGCGGCGTCCAATTTAACTTGGTGTACGACGTCTAAAATCAGAAATTTTTCAAGTTTTTAGTAATTTCAAGCTGTAGTAACTAGAATTTGCATATGTTTATCATCAAGAACTGCGAAGTTATTTTGTATTGTTTTTCTTTCTATTAATCAAGTTGGCGTTTTTGTGTGAGGTTACTTAAGGTTTAAGTAACGCCGGTAGCCAGTATAAGCGTTGTTTTTGGTAGATTTTTCAGTCACTAGTTGATCTCATCTAGGGCAGTCGTTTCGTTGGTTTTTGCAAGCGCCGTGTACTTTTGTTTGAGAGTTTTTGCTACCGGTCTTGGTTGCACCACAAATTGTAAGTTCATTTCTGTTTCATGTAGCTTTGTTGTTACCATTGTCGTTATTCTTGACGTTATCATATATTCTTAATATCTTAAGAATTGTGTGTCATACAGTAAAGAGAATAACAAATGAGATTTTAGGAGTTAAAGGGTTAAACATAAGTATACCATATAGACTGATCAAAAAGATGGGAAAACAAACCTGGAAAAGAATTATTTTACACATTAAAGGTTTAAAGGAAGGTGTTAAGGTTGGGGCATATTGTCTTGCTTCAGGGGGCAAACTCGTAAAGGTGATAGGGAAAATGGGAAGGAACCTTTTATAAACCCTTTATTGCGCCATTCCTGTGGCAATTTAAAGGTCATGTGATATTCGAGAACACAACTGTGTGCCTTAAAATGTCTGGGGAAGGTGAAATTTTGCAAAAAGCCTCGTTTTTCTTGCATTGTTCGGGAAAGTTCGACAAGTTTGGAATGCTGTTCCCACCATTTCACACTGAATCATCTCTTTTAATCGTCCGCAGAAATTTAGCGAAATATGTGATTATAACCCAAATAAACGAATGCCTTGTCACGTGATTGCGCATGAACATAATAATAAGAGTGAACAAATCTGTGGTAATCGTTAAGTGCGCCCGTCTGATAGCCTTGAGTCAGAACGTTGTTCCACCACCTCTGAAGGTGAGTATTAACCAATATGCTAGTTAAGGCTCAAATGTAGACAATTAGAGAAATGCATCATCATCATGTACTAGAAACTCAGTTTTGGTGCTTTGAGTCCGGCATAAACCTAGCTTTAAATGTGTGATCTGTAAGGCCGTTCGGGATCGCTTAGCACTTCGTTATCGATACGTAGTAGTCTGGATTGGCTAAGTTCCCTTGATTCGTCAAATTTACCAAAATTTAAGGACTACCAGTCTTTTATTTGCTAACACAAGCAAACGTTTCAAACCCCTAATCCTTTCTTGGGGGGAAGGGGGGAGAAGGGTCCATATCCGATTTTCTGGAGTGTAAAAGCCTTCCAGTGATTTGAAAACCTTGACCGGATGCCGGTCATTTAGCAGCACCGTAAAATCTAGCTTCAAGGCATTAACTTTTTAAATTGAAGAAGCTTGTTAGCGCATATGTTTTACAACCTACAGAATATATTTGAGGTGGATCTATTTCATATGCTAGTGGTGTCAGCTTTTAACTCCGTTTGTTAAAAGGCGAACAAGATTCCACGCATATTTTTGAGCTTGAAGAATGAGCTACTGTATGGCGATATAAAGTCAACTTGGCATGGCTATCTCGTTCTCGTTAGTAAGCTACTCCCTCACGAACGTAAAAAAGGAAGGAGCTTGCTTAGGGTTAGGTTTTCAGACGATTTCAAATGTTTTAATTTAGCGAGATCCTAAATGAGGTCATGCATGCATCCATTTGCTGCCTTAATAACTTGTGTGGCGTCGCATTGCAAATTCCTACGTTAAGCGACTCGAACTTGTTGTTAAAGAGCTTATTTTTGTGTGAAAAATAGATGCTGAAGAAATGAAACATTTTGCCGAGAGATGTCCATCATTCAGACCACATTAGAGCGCGCTACTTTGCAATGCAGTAAACTAGCCACATGCCGGCAGGATCACTACGGTTATCTTTTGTTGCTAGCTTGAAAATTTAATTTGTATTCGTAATGAGAACTTGTGAAATAATTATTTCCAAAAAGGAATAACTAAGGGAAGAAATGCAATACATTCATGATTACAGTGAAGACAATACGAGATATAACATTTTGGCTTTCAAACTTCAATTTATTTCATTCAGCCGCACAAGGTTTTTTTTAAGGACATCTTAAGTCAAGCGCAGCAACAAAATGGAGAATGAAATATCGATATCATAGCGCTTGAATATGCGTTTGCACTTTGTTGAGCCTCTAGATGGGCAATCGAGGTGTTACGCTTTTAAATTAGAGGTGAAATCGAAGGCTTGTCTTTCTAAACAAGTCATGCATAGCGCTAGACAGAGAAAGTCACATTTTCTTTCTCACTTGCAACTGCTCGTATTTACCGATAAAACTTCTTGTCGAGGATAAGATAACTCTCTTGGATTGGTGCCTTAAGAACACTTTATTGTGGCCGACTGCTGAAGAAGACAGAACTGAACTCAGCCACAGTGTCGTTGCCATTTTAAAATTTTAAATGGCCTAATTTCTTTGTAGGATTAGTGACCTAGAACGAGTAGAACACGATGGATCCAGTGATACCAGCCGATCAGTTAGGACCAAAAGTTCTGGAAGACGTTTTCAAATCAATGTCACCCACAAATCGGGGAATTGCCATTGGCATCGCTAATGAAACATCCCATCAGTGGAATGCAATGAATGCATACTTCTATTCCGGTTCCCCCGGCCCAAATGTCCTACCCGAATTCGTGAAGAGCCAGGAAGCAATTCTGTATACGGCCACGAAACCAACTGGTCTACCAAGAGGAAGTGTGGGGGTGATTACCTTCTTTATCCCAGATGACAACATGACCGTAGCAGTCATGTTCAGTGTACCATTCGACCGCAATTTGTTCGAAAACTGGTGGGATGCCAAGGTTTATCGCAATAAGACAGAAGCTGACTATAATGTGTGGTCTTTCATGTATTACAATCACAATCCCTTCCGAGGTGATGACGGCTGGCATGAGAAACAAATAAGTGAAGGTTACCGCGTGAAGGGCGTCATGACAAGCACAGGCGAATGTAAGCTGCAGTTAAAGATCTGGAAGCCGGAATCTCTAAAAACTGAAATAACTGCGTGAAAGTCTGTTAGTTCTTTGTTCTATTTTTTACTTGACAGTTTTTGTTTTGTTGAAAAGTTGGCGTTGCAGTATTTCGGATAGAATAAACATTTTGTAAGTTTCAAAGCTGTACACTAAAGACGTTTGAATTCAAAGTCAGAATTTCTGTGGGTTCAAACTATCGCGATGAGTTTCTTAATTGTGACTGTCTTCTCTGACCTCCATTAGTAAACGTGCTTAATTTGTCGACTGTTTTTGCCTTGTACCCACACTAAAATTTTTGTCTTGGCCCACGCAGTCAAAGATTAATTCGATTGATCGGATGCATTAACTAAGTTGTTATTCATTTTTGAGGTTCTGTTAGAGGTTTTTGGGTTCTGCCGACGATTGTTCTATCTTCCCAAGTCAGATGGTTAGCATGTCCATGCATGCCTAAAAATAGTAAATAAAAAAACGTGTTCTTTACAGAGACTTGTAGTGGGAGAATCAAAGAGAGAGTGATCGATCATAATTTGAGTCAGTCGACCAAGTTATCCAGAGTGAAGTAACTTTTATGAAATTAAGATTTTATAAGAGAATCAACAGAGATTAAATAAGACTTAGGGACAGGTCGAAATAAGTTCGCGAGCTGGGCCCGACAACTCGGAGGTAAAAGTACAAAAAGAAGGAATGCATAGGTTGGTCATTGCTTAAGAATATTTTCTGGCTGCTAAGGAGCCATTATTGTTCAGTTATTTCATTACAACAAGTTCCAAAGATTTTCTGTGAACATAACCGTAAAATAGTGTCAAAATAGTAAGATAATGACCTGAGTAATTAATCGCCCCCCCTAATCGGCATTAGTCATGCGTCAGTAAACACGTCTAGGAATTAGCATACTGATCGGCACTTTGTCATGGTTTCGCTGTGAAAATCCATTTTGATCAAAATGTATCATATTTTTTGACAGAATGAATCATGGTACCGTAAGCAAACAAGTTGAAGATTTTGGGGCGAACTGATTTAGGTGGTGACGAACTTCTCTCATTTCAGGGGGAAATGTCGCAAAAGGCTGTGGGGGAAAATGGAAAAAAAATTATACAAACCCTTTATCACAGCATTCCTGCGAAAAAGTTGAAGGTCATGTGGCATTCGAAAACACAACTGCGTGCCCGGCTTAAAATGTCTGGGGAAGGTTAAATTTTGCAAAACATTTCGTTTTTCTAGCATTGTTCAGGAAAGTTTAAGAAGTTTGAGATATTGTTCCTTCCTATTCACAACGAATCATCTTATTGACTCGTCGCAGAGATTTAGCGAAAAATGTTCCTATAACCCAAATAATCGAATGCCTTATCACGTGATTGCGCATGAATTTTATCATATCAGTTAAACAAATCCGTGGTATTCGTCAAGTGCGCCCGTCTGACAGCTTTGAGTCAGAACATTGCTCCACCGCCTTGGTGAGTATTTACCAATATGATCGTCGAGGCTCAAATGCAAACAATAGGAAAGATTCATTATCAACATGTACTAGAAACTAAGTTTTCGTGCCTTAAGCCCGGCGTAAACCAAGTATTAGATATGTATTAGATATGTGATCTGTAAGGCCGTTCAGGATCGCTTAGCACTCCGTTATCAATATGTGGCAATTTGGACTGGCTGAGTTTCTTTGATTCGTCAAATTTACCAAAATTGAAAGACTACTGGTCTTTTAGTGGTTCATACTAGCAAACATCTGTAGTCCCTACTCCTTTCTTAGGGAGGGGAGGGTCCGTATCCGATTTTCTGGAGAACAAAAGCCTTTCAGTGTTCTGAAAATCTTGACCGAATGCCGGTCATTTGGCAAAAGCGTAAAATCTAGCTTCGAAGCATTTACTTTTTAAAATGAGGAGGCTTGCTAGCGCTCAATGTTTTACGCTTTACAGTATATACTTGAGATTGATGTATTTCAAATGCTAGTGGTGTAAGCTTTTTTAACTCAGGTTGTCCATAAGCGAACAAGCTTGAGCTTGAAGAATGGGTTATTGTCTGGAGAATCCAAAGGCACCTCGGGTACCACATTCCCTCGAATACGCTACCCCCTCATGCACGTAAAAAAAGGGAAGGGAATCGAAAATTGATCCTCAATTTCAACATTTTTCGTTTTTCCCAAAGAATGGTTCTTTAATTTCTTTTAACGTACCAAGAACCTAATTAGATTCCAAGCATTCCTTTAGGTACTAAGAGCTCGATAACTTGTGCGGCGTCGCATTTCAAATTCTTAAAGAAAAGCTAAGCGACTTGTACTTATTGTGAAAGTGCTTATTTTGCTATTAAATATAGATTCTGCTAAATCGAAACATTGTACAGATTTCCATTGTTGTAAACATGCCATGCAGCTATGCCGGCAGGATTACATAAGTAATCTTTTGTTGCTCACTTAAAAAAATCCCATTTGGTTACGTAATGAGAACTTTTAAAATATCATGTTAAAAAAAGGAATAAATAATGAATATTTTATAATAATATTTATGCCTTTGTTCACAGCAAATTGAATAACTTGTTCTCACCAAAAACTAACAAAACATTTCAATCGAAAAAGGAAAAGTAGATAAATATCATAAAGTAACATTTTCAAGGCAAACCATATTTTTTTCAGTGTTTTTGATGACCCTTTTCAGGAAGGGCCTTGATAGCTAGTGTCATCAACTGGGTATAACCATCATGTAACAATGATAAATCTTTTCTTGAGATTCGTGAATACTCACCTCGAATGATAGCGTAGCAACTTTCCAACTCAAAGCTGTGAGAGATTACAACTGACAAGCACTACGAATTAGTTCACTTATATCATGTTCATGCTCGATCACGTGATTCCATTCTTTGGCCCTTTTTTTAAAGTAAAAATTCCGCTTAATCTTTGCGGAAAATTGTAGAAAAGATGAATCACTGTGAGGAGGAAGGACAATCATTCCGAGTTTTCCGGAGCAATTCAATAAAACGGAACTCTTAGACGTCATACAGAGGTGTCGGGGACATTTATCCTGTCCAAAGCACTTTCGAGCACAAACTAGTGTTTTTATTAAGTCTACGTGATCTTTGACTTCCCATTGAATTCGTGCAGTAAACTGTAACAAAAAATGCTATCATTAACTCAAGCACTTGAATCTTGTGGTAAACTTCAATTTGATTGCCTAACTTTGAGAACCACAGCTTTTCAAGTCTGAGGTAGTTAATGAAGTAATTAGCGAGTTGTTTCTGCCCTCAATAATTTTATGTCAAATCAGATATTATGTCAAATCGGATGTTCACAATAGAGACAGGAAGTTTTCTTTTCTACTTTAACTCTGTCTTTCTGTTTTTCATTCCTTTCTTAATTCTCTCTTCTCCTCAGATAAACCTTGTCCAATAATTAAGAACAATGCTATACATAACAATTTGTAGCGTTTGACGCAAGCTGAAGTCATCCCAAATTTGCTCTGGTGTTTGAAATAAGTCATGGAGATGTCTAATGCATATGATGTTTACATCACCAATAATGTAATCGAACTCAGCAAAGATTAATAAATTAAAGTTAGTATGTTGTGTTTGGTTTGTTGGTTAGTGAGTCATCTGCTCGGAGTGACATGTTCTAAATTAGTTAGCCAACCCTTCAAATTCATTCGCCTACAAGAATTTGAGCTTTGTCAAACAACAGCGTTTTAGTAGGGCAAGAGAGTGAATGTAATTCGCCTAACCAAAGGAAAAAATGTCGGAAGGTGAGGTATGTTTCCTGAGAAACGGCGGTGCTGCGCCGACGGAAAGGGGGGGGGGGGGAAACTAGATAAATTGGTTTTATCAACTGAGTTGATAATGTAGCTTAGCCGTAAATAATCTCTAAAGCTGATGTTTCGAGCGCTAGCCTTTCGTTGGAGTGAATGAGGACTTTACAAGAGGTATCTTTATTAGTAAAAGTTTAGGTGTCATAAGATTTCAACAACTCAAAAACTTTACCTAAAACGGTGGTTTGTTCACTTAACAATAAAGGTAGGTTAATTTTTAAGTTAAAATTGATATATTTAAATAAATCAAAACTAAAGTAGAGACCAAACACGTCGAGTTTTGTCCCAATAGCGTGCGATTTGCAGTAAGAGTACAGCAAGAAAATGGCCTAACTCCGTGAAAATGCACGCTATATATTTTGGTCTGGCGCGCTCGCTTTTCACGGGCCAAAAATTATATTTTTACATGATAAACACAAATAATTTCTCGTTGAAAAGAGCTCTTTTATTTTATGTACATTTGTATATCCCCGATGTTGTGGTCGTCTGAAATATAGCAAAATTCAGCGTACAAACGCAATAGAAAATATAATGTACTTTACGCGGGTGGTTACAAACGAAAGAAAGTTCAGTTGGAGATGAAATATATTTGCAAAGCTACTCCAAGGAATGAAAAACAACTTATGAAAAAATTAATCCAAGATAATTTTTCTTTGTCTTGTGCGAGCGTTGTGAAAATGCACTAAAAGCCCAATAGAAATTATGCAAATTAGGTACGTTTTGGCCGATCTGAACTTTCGTATTTTTTTCCAAATTAAAAACTC
Organism: Pocillopora verrucosa; assembly: GCF_036669915.1. Classification (NCBI taxonomy): domain Eukaryota; kingdom Metazoa; phylum Cnidaria; class Anthozoa; order Scleractinia; family Pocilloporidae; genus Pocillopora; species Pocillopora verrucosa. Next base: position 20,841,610 of record NC_089322.1, read on the forward strand.
GCTGGAACTTTTGAATATTATATTTGAAAACGATTCACCAAAAGGGTCTTTTGGAGCAAATAAAAAAAAAGTTGAATTTTTGTGGTGCTGCGTCGGTGGGAGAGTATAATAGGTAATTTGGTGTTAACAGCCGAGTTGAAAACGTAAATTGGCCACCGTAAAGAGTTAAAAGGCTGACGTTTCGAGCGTTAGCCCTTCGTCAGAGCGATAGACGCTGGGCTAACGCTCGAAACGTCAGACTTTTAACTCTTTACGGTGGCCAATTTACGTTTAGAATCGACCGCCAAAATAAGAGAGGTGGTGGAGTGTGCGCTTGCGTGCGACAAAACTTTCAAGTCTGAGGTACTCGACGAAATTTCAGGAATATCGGACAATGGACTCCATCAACTCTGAGTAAAGATGCAAGTACCAAATTTGAAGTTATTTCTTGTTTGCACGACCTACTGGCCTCCTCGAACGCCAACTACGTCGCTCGACCTCGGTGCAAGTCTAATCTGTGCATCTCTCCTGAAGGAACCGATCTATTTACTTGGGGACATAAACTGTAACTTGCTACAGCCCGATCTAATTGATTCCCATGCTTTTGCGAACTTCTGTTACACATATAGTTGATACCGGATGGTAACTAAGCCAACATGTTTGACAGATTCCACCTAAGTTTTATTAGATATAATTCTTGTCTCAGACGCGAAGCAAGTCACCCAAGTTAAAGTTCTGTCGTCATCAATAAGTGATCACGATCTTGTCTATGTTACGTGGAGACAGGAAAAGCAGCGAATTTCAACTACGTTTATGACCACTAGAAGTTTCAAAAATTACTCCTTGGAGAGATTTAATAACGACTTCATAAGGGCACCTTGGTCAGTTCTGGAAACCTTCGACGATCCCGAACTTTACGCCTTTTAATTTGTTGTTTAACGAAATTTTGGGCAGACATGCACCTTTAAATACCATTCGTCCGACCGAATCCTTTTATCACCGATGAAGTTCGCGACCTAATGGCAACAAGAAATGCTGGAAACATAAGTTCAAACAACCTAAAGATCCATTGGCTCGGTCTAACTACAAGAGCTATTGCCATGAGGTGAAACGGAAAATTCGCCTAGCTGAAAAGGAATTTATGGCACAACAAATCAAAGAAAACGGAATAACACCAATATCAGGTGGAAAGCAATTCGTGGTTGTATTCCTAAAAAATCTGCTTCCCAGAGTTCCTTTTCAAAATATGTAAATACTGTTTCCAACGAATTTAATATTTTCTTTGTATACATCGGTAAGAATACAATTCAGAAAATCAGCACTTTGGCCGAACAATTCTAGTGTGAAGCACACAATTTCCCTTTTACCCCTCGGGAAAACCCCGTTTCTGAACAGTTTGTTTTCGATGCTAATGTGAATATAAACCAAGTACAAACGATTATCAAATCTATGGCACCAAATACGTCTCCTGGAGTAGATAAAATTCCACTTCGTGTTATCAAGTACTGTCTACCTGCCATCCTACCTTCAATTATATCGATTGTTAATACCACCTTTCTTTCTGCTCAATTTCCCAACGCTTGGAAAATTGCGAAAGTGACACCTATTTTGAAAGAAAGCGACTGAGAGATTCATAACAATTATAGGCCTATTTCAATGTTACCCTGCTTTCAAAGATTTGCGAGAGAGTTGCCCACAATCAGCTTATATCCTTTTTAATAGCAAACAAACAAATGGTGAGGAACGAGAAGTGCGGTAACGAGAAGTGGAATTCTACTGAGACATCCATCTTACAAACAACTGATACTATCCTTGAAGTCCTAAGAAACAGCTAACTGCCACTGTGCTGCTCTACATGAGCAAAGCTTTTGATAGCGTTGACCATGAAATCCTCCTGTCCAAGCTTCAGGATATTGGATAGTCACCTATCGCTATCAAATGGTTTGACAGCTACCTCCGGTCGCGCTACCAAGTTGTTAATATCCACAATACTATATCAGACCAACTTCCTATGACTTGTGGAGAGCCACTAGGAAGCATTTTGGGACCGTTGCTGTTTTGCATCTACAATAATGATCTTCCGAGTATTCCACGCCGCAGCTCGCCACAGTGCTACATAGATGATACTAAACTGATACTAATTTCAGCCTACAGGACCAGGCAAACGCGATTACTAAATTGAATGAAGACTTATGCTGAATAAGTCGGTCCAGTAGTAACTGGATCGGCCTTTAGAAACCAACTTCTTTTTAACCCTACTAAAACCGTAACTATTTCAATTATTTTTGGCAGCAGAGCGATAGCCAGCTAAGTAGAGGATGTCAGTCTAACTTTATTAGGAAAGAAAATTAGACCGGCTGCCGTTGCTAAGTACTTAGGAGTTATTCTGGATCCTTGTTTGACATACAATGATCACATAGCTTCAACAGTGTCTAATTGTATGGCACGCCTAGGCCAGATTAATCGAGTTAAACATGCTTTTGTCTCAACCACCTTAACTATTGGAATTAATGCCGTGGTCTTTAGCAAGCTATATCATTGTTGTAATTTTTGGGGCAACACCTCAGAGCACAACCTGAGTAGGATCCAAGCTGTGCAAAATTTCGCGGCCCGTATCGTCAGCAATTCAAGGAAATACGACATTTCCCCCATTCTTAAAGATTTAAAGAGGCTACCTCGAAGACAGTTGCATTATCGCCACGCAATAATGACCTTTCAATGCACGGCTGGGTGCGCAACAGACTCTTTATTTTCTTAATATATCCAAAGAGCTACCATCACTAAGCGTACAACGAGGAACTCCCAGGTGCTAAATATTCCTCTGTATAAAACCGCCACAGGGCAAAGAACTTTCTAATAAAGGACAGTCAAACTCGGGGACTCGTTTGACTCTACTCTTAAGTTGAACCCGACACTAAAGGACTTCAAACGTGGCCTGAAGAGAAGCCTTAACTCAAACTTTTTAAAGACTTAATTGCTTTTGTTATTTAAATTTGATTAATTAATTAGATTATGCTATCTATTTACTAGCTTATTAGCTCAGTAAATTAATAGTATATAGTCTTAATTATTTCTTTATTCTAAAAAGCCCATTTGGGACGAATAAAGTAAGTATGCATGTTAACAACAAATTACCTTATTTTTGCACTCTTACCACTGAGTTGTTGGGCTCAGCTAGAAAAGTACTCTCGACCTGTCCTTTTAAGTCTTCTTCAATCTCTACTGGTTCTCTTATAAAATCTTAATTACATAAAAGTTACTTCACTCTGGGTAACTTGTAACTACTAGTCGCTCTGACGTTTCTTTAATTACTATTTGTTGGTGTGAGTGGGTATGCTGGCCAACTGACCTGGGAAGATTAAACACTCGTTGGCAGGACACTAAATCCTGGCTTTCCCGCTTCCAGATCTTTAACTGCAGCTTACATCGGTTTGAGCTTGTCATGATGCCCTTCACGTTGTAACCTTCACCTATTTCTTTCTCATGCCAGCCGTTATCACCTTTGAAGGGTTCTTGCCGGTAGTACATTTGAGACCACATATCCTCATCAGCTTCTTTCTTATTGCGATAAACCTTGGCATTCCACCAGTTTTCATACACAAGGTGGGAGAATGGTACACTGAACATGACTGCTACGGTCATGTCGTCATCTGGGATGAAGAAGGTAATCACGCCCACAGTTCCACTTGCCCGGCCAGTTCTTTTGGTTGCAGAGAACAGTGCTGCTTCATCTATTCCCAAGAATTCAGGTATAGTAATTCGCCCAGGTTTACCAGAAAAGAAGAATGCATTCGATCCACTCCACTCATGAGATGTTTCATTAGCGATGCCGATGGCAATTCCTTGCCCTGTGGGTGGCATTGAATTGAAAAGATCTTCCACAACTTTTGGTCCTAACTGATCGGCTGGTATCACTACTTGATCCATAATGCTCTCCTTGTTCTAGGTCACTAATCCTACAGAGAAATTAGGCCATTTAAAACAGTAAGAAGGTAGACTCTGTGGCTGAGTTCAGATCTGTCTTAAACAGCAGTCGACCACAATAAAGAGTTCTAAAGGCACCAATCCAAGAGAGTTATCTTACCCTCGACAAGAAGTTTTATTGCGTAAATACGAGCTACTGCAAGTGATAAAGGAAATGTGACTTTTTCCGTCTAGCGCTATGCATGACTTGTTTAGAAAGACAAGCCCTCGATTTGACTACTAATGTGAAAGCGTCACACCTCGATTGCCCTTTTAGAGACTCGGCAAAGTGAAAACGCATATTCAAGCGCAATAATTTCGATATTTCATTCTCCATTTTTGATTTACTTAAGATGTCCTTCAAATAAAATAGGTCCACAATGCGTACGTGTGTGGCTTACGAAATTGAGCTGCTTTTTAATGGCTGGTGTCTTACTGAGTTTCTATTAGAAGAGCTAATATCTGATTGCAGTTAGTTATTGTTCCTCTCAATCAATAAAAAAAGATAACTAGCATATAATAGTCCTGGAATGTTTCATTTTCAAGATGAGGGTTATTACCCAAACTTTGCCGTAGAGGTCTCATTTTGACAACAAAGATTGCACACGTAAACTGAGGATTTTAGGAACTGAAAAAAGGTCAGCGTCATCTCCCATAGTGGCCTGATAGATTCAATCAAGATTATGTTTACGTTACAAAGTGGAATTGAGTTCTGAAGTTTGTAAGTTAATTGTCTTTTCCAAGGCAAGTGAAGTGAAATTAACCTTAGGGAAGCAATTCACCTAATTTTTTTTTGCATTTTGCGTACCAGTACACGAGAACAAAACTTTGCAGAAGGGCCAGAACATTCGGGAAACGATGTAGTATACACTAGAAGCCATTGAGAGCTTGATTTGGTTTAAATGTATGACTAACTTTGGACAATGCATACATGTAAAGTAACACAATGCTGAGCGTAAGTTTCTATTGGCCATTAGGGCACAAAGTTCTATTTTCAGTTGGTCGAGAGCAAAACGTTTACTGTAATTATTGTATTTGGTTTTTGTGGGAATGTATTTTCAATAATTGATCACTGAAAAATTTAGTTGAGGTATGTGGATATGGGTTGCAAATGGAAGAATCTTGGGAAAAAAGATAGGTGCATAACAAGATCAGAGCACAAGCAATATTTTAATGAATCATAAGTTGAGTAGTACTCAGAAGTAACGTTACATTAACGTTGCTAGTCATTTTTAACCCAATAAGATTTACAATTTAATCTTGAGGTTTTACTTAGCGGAAAGTTCAGTAGAGATAGAGTGTCACCATAATAGATTTCAGGAACAGTAATCAGAAACATAACTTAAACAAAACAGAGTTCAATGTACAGGCAAGTGCATGATGGTATCATGATTTCAAGTACCAAAATCTTTCAAGTTTTCGTATTCTTGACATTGCAATTTCATGCAGTGTGTTTACCAAATTCTAGCTATTTGGAGACACGAAATGAATAGGTCAACTTGACATCATCATGCAAAGAGCTAATCTACTGTACAAAAAGGTCCAAAACAAACATGGTAAGCAACTGAACTTCATGTATCACTTAACAAACAGAGAAGCCTTGACTGCTTTGTTCTCTTGTAAAGCACGCAGGAAGCGGCTAAAGCAAGAGAAAAGTGTAGGGAGAAACGCTCGACTACGTCTCGTGTTTCTCCCCACTTCTTGAGTGTTCTAGCCGCTTCCTAAACAGAACAGAGCACAATCAAGGCTTCTCTATTTGTTTTATAATAAAGAATACGTTAAATTCCCCAAGCATTACTTTCAATTTTCAAAAAAAACTTTACTTCCAAAGCGAACAACAATGTCGTCAGCATGCTCTATACTCTCATAAAGCACGCTACAATAAGCCAATCAGAATCCCTGTTAGAATGGTTCAAATAATCTGATTGGCTGTACAAGACTAAAGCTGTCAAAAACGTTAAACAATCAAAGTTCACATTCTGCAATACCTAAAATTTGAATAGTTCGGCAGGTCGAATTTAACACTTCTGCCTAAAGTTTTCTAGTCTCTAATACAGAATCTGAAAGTGAAATGTTCAGTGAAACTAGATCGAATTGTGGCTCATAAAAACACGTAAGTTTTTTCACATGACAAGTGGAAAACAAACAGTTCAAGGCGAGTGTTTTATGAATGAACGACAACCGAATTCACGGGAACATAAAGATCGTTCGGGATGACAGCGCCGTGACACTCGGCCGCAGTGACTGGTGTGGCCTTCCACTCAACGCATCGGAGAGGATAGCAGAGCAACCTCTTATCTTTTCACTCGAAGGGCGGCTGATGTAGTTCCTGAGGCTCGCTTCACTGCGATGACCAAAGATCACCATGATGAGCTAGCCGCGATGGACCTCAGCGTGATCGCAGTCGCTCTTACAGCGGCATAATTAGTATGAATGTTAACAGTTATGCCAGTCTGGTTATATTTTTCGTCATTCCTGTTTTTTTTTGTTCCGTTTTGCTTTTGATCACGAAACTTTACACACTATACGAGTGTTGGCTGTGTTTGATTTTCATTACCGTACGTAAGCATGTCTATTTCGTTTTCTCCTTGAGGATTTTCGTCTCTGTTCACGTTATAACAACGTAAATTACGGCGCCTGGCCTTTTTAAAAACCTTTCTTTGGTTCTTCTGTTGCTACTTGCCGGCTCTCTTGTTCCGAAATTTCACTTCCAGTCCAGGAAAAAGGTCAAACATAATACAATTTGGCAGATGGCGTAACAGCTTTAGCTCAGCTCTATGCTCTATACTCTCATGGAGCACGCTCTTTCAACCAATGACAGTACGCGTTATATCCGAACTTTATTATAATTTTTTTTAGAGCACACAAGAGGACTTGTGAGACCTGCTTCACCCTCATTTGCCACAAAAACATTGAACTTCTGGTACCAATCAAATTCAGAATGACAATTGGTAACTAATCTGTGCTTTTAGGGGGTCTAAATACGTGATTTGAACCCTGGGTCTCCGAGGATGCTGATGGTTATTAATCCACATCAAGTAGCTCTAACTATAAACATAACAAATGTCAGTTCCATTAAACATTTCGTTTAAGTGTACTTTGGTATTCTTAATAAGCACAGGTAAACTTTTCACAAACAACAAATGTTATGAGCTCATAGGGTGTGTGCAGTTTGAAGTATTTGAAAAATTTACCAGTGCTTATCACATGAGAAATCATGTTATTAATTATTAGTAATGTATACATGAAAGATACACAGTCACAGGAAATGTACAAACTGACAGCAGATAAATTTGACAGTATTGACTTAATGAAGTGTGTGCCATCAAAATTTGTCCTTCGGCTGAATTCTTACTCAGGAATGTAATTTTGTTAGTGTTTATCACATTAAAATATCCAAGCTTTTGTTTTTTATGGTCAGCTACTGTGTGTATCAATCACCACAACCTACTTTGTGTAAATCTGACTGGTTTCTAGTGTGATCTAGTGTTTCTGAGTCTAGTTTACATTTGTTCTTGAGTTATTACTTTATTTTGCACAAGTGATAAATGAAAAAGGCACCTACTGGGGTAGCTGTTTTCAGCCAATCAAAAGAGTGTAATTTTTCATGTATATTTGTAGTGATGAATTAACCAAACCAAACAAGTAACTGAAAAGGAGTTGTGGTGTACCAAATACAGGCCTAATATAAATGTGTTGCTGCCAAGTATAATACCAATGCTCATCTGAACCATTATGAAGAGAATCTAGAAAACTGCCAAGCCTACAGGAAGTCATTCACTGTAAAGGTCAGAATAATTTTGGGCATTACTTGGAAAACATAAAACTAATCACATTTCAGTTGTAACATTAAACTACTAAGCTCCTATTTGTATTTTAATAAAAGCAAAATCACTTTGTCGCTGAGTTTCGTTGTATTACTTCCCCAAAGTCTGGAGTCAATCACAAGAGACATTAAGCACCTAGGTTTTCATGTTAACGACAAACTGCAGTATCAGGTTAGTTGTTAGACATTTGTGACTTCTATCGGTCTAGCTATGTAAACATAAAAGAATAATTTCATTTGAAGAGGCCGTCACATTGAATTTCCAGACAACAGCAGTGTTTGATTTTCAAATGGCAACAAAAGGTCCTATTTTCATAAGTCTTTTCGTGATTACCTCCCATTAAATGTTCCTTCCTGCTCTTTTGTGTTTGACTCTGTTCTTTCTTCTGAAATCGAGCTTGAAATAATGCTTACGCCAACAAACAAGTCCCATGGACTTTACTCGTGTCCAACTCGATTACTTAAATGTTCATGTCATATTATATCAGCCCCTCTGGCAACTCTTATAAACAACTCAGTTCAAAGGGGTATTTTCCCCTCCAAACTTAAGCATGCCAAGATCATTCCAATATTTAAGGATGGGGATGAAACTGAACCGGGGAACTATCGTCCAATATCACTTCTTTCGGTCTTTAATAGACTCTTCGAGAAAATTATGTACAACCGCCTAAAGTCCTTTCTTAGCAAACATAACCTATTCTATGAGTCTCAGTACGGTTTCCGTGAACAGCGCTCAACCGAGCATGCAATCCTTGATATTGTTAACAAAATTCAATCAAACATGGACAAGGGAATGTTCTCCTGTGGTGTATTTATTGACCTTCAAAAAGCATTTGATACTGTCAATCACTCTATCCTCCTTCATAAATTATCCCACTACGGCATTCGTGGTATAGTAAACGATTGGTTCTCCTCCTATCTGTCAAATAGAATCCAAACCACGCAAGTTGGTCCCCACGTATCTAGAAAGGAAAATACCCTTTGCGGCGTTCCTCAGGGGAGTGTACTTGGTCCCCTACTGTTTCTTATTTATGTAAATGACATTTACATGGCCTCTGATAAACTAACCTTTTATCTCTTTGCTGATGACACTAACCTTTTATATGCTGATAAAAACCTAAAATCTCTCGAAACTATCATCAACTGTGAACTATTTAAGGTTGTCGGCTGGTTAATCGCTAATAAACTCTCGTTAAATATTAAGAAAACAAACTATATAATTTTTCATCCATATCAAAAACGCATTAATTTTAACATCCGCATTAAGGCCTATGATAGCCGCACTAAAACGTTTTTTGATCTTGAACGTAAGGATCATGTTAAATACCTAGGGGTAATAATTGACCAACATTCACATTAATTATATTGCTTTAAAAATCAGCAGAAATATTGGAATTATTTCGAGACTAAGACACTTTGTCCCCTTAAAAACATTTCTAAGTATTTATAATTCTTTAATTTCTCCCTATATATCTTACGGCCTCATTGCCTGGGGCCAAGCCTCCAAATCTTATTTAGAAAAAATTATTATACTCCAAAAGAGAGCTGTTCGCCTGATCTACTTTCTGCCTTTCAGAACGCATGCGATTCCATATTTCGCGCAATCTAACATCCTGCCAATAACAATGCTCTACTTCAAACTTTCATCAATCTTAATGCTTGATATAACCACTAACTCTACACCTAAAAATATCTGCAATCTTTTTATTTCTACACAAGACATACATCAGTATAATACCCGATCAGCATCTTCTGGTAACTACTATATTAAGTATTCTAGGCTTAATCATCATAAAAACTCTTTTTCTATCGTTGGGGCTAAAATTTGGAACAGTATTCCCGAAAGCTATCGAAGTCTGCCGAAGCACATATTCAAAAAGAAAATTCAAGCATTACTATTTGCAACTCTAGAAAGTCTGGATAGTTATGCTGACACTAGCACTCTTATTTCTGAAATAAAAAAGGCATCTTAATTATAATTCAAACATAATATATTAATTTACTTTTTATCACCTTTTCCCTCTTTTGTCAAATAATGTATGCAAAAAAGGCTTCACTGTTTGCACTGCCATAAATGATTTATGGAAAAACAGCTATGAAAGATTATGTTCCCATCTAAAAAGGATAACTTTTCATTCTCTCACAAGCATTTGAAAGATTGTGAAGTTTTTTATTTCTTTCAGCGACAGAGCTTCTCATCGTCTGATAGTTTATAGTTTTTTAAAAACAATTTAATCTATTTTATAGCTAATATCTGCCCAGACTGCGGTGGTTTTGGACCTGATTGTGCCTGTAGCGACCGTTCACTGTGTGTAAACAGCGAATGTTCATCCACTGGAGAATGTACCGTTGACAACTGTTCTTGAGGTTTGGGCTCAGCCATTTAACACCCATGCATGAGTGACCAAGGCATAATTTTTCCTCACAATATCGAGAAGGCCGACAAGTGATGAGGATATAGAAAATTTGCTAAATAGGGGATTATAAGTTGATCCAATACCAAATTCTCCTGACTTACGTCATAATAATTGTATGGCAGACAGTAAGGAGAATTACTAATGAGATCATAGGAGTGAAAGGATTAAGAGATTACCATTTTTTTCGTTCCTCATCTAACACACGACTACTCCATGGGGAAGCAAAGAAGGCCAATAAGCGGCATTCAGAACAGGATCACAGTTAAATAATATATATATATATTTACGGTTATTTAACGAGTTCTCACCCAAACCACGGTTTTACGCAATTAGTGGGCCTCAGGGATTCTCTATAAGAGGGTTGATTTAAACAAATAAATGTCGTTCCACTATTCGCTTTCGGCCCTCTTGACACTGTTCACAAAGATAAATGTTCAGATTTAAGGTTCAGCTAAATCTGAGGATTGTTTTGGACGAGGTTTTGTTAAACAACGGCTAAGCTTTGTTTAAATAATCCGACTATGGTGTTTAAATCTACAAATGATATCGCTTCTATACATAACAGAATGTGTATGTTTATTGACGAACTCGAGTTAGGGTGTGAAACTTCAATATTTCTCTTATTTGAAGATCTCCGATGATCACTAGTTAATCGGACTTGAGCGCCATCACTGCCAGATTAAATGTAACTGAAGTGTCGACACTGTCTTTGCTTTTCTTCCTTACTATAAAACCGATGATCGATGGATATGTCATTCTTTTTTTTCTCGCACATAAGAAGGTTTACTCCTTAGCTCCTTTGTGTTCTCATTTGCTAGCTCCTTCAGCTTTGTTCTTTTTGTTGTTTTTGCTGACCGATCTGTCGTTGTGACTACTGTGGATTAGATTCGAAACTCTCAATGGAAATACACTCTTATTTTTGTTGTTAAATATTTTTTTTTCAGGTGAAGCCCGCCACTGATGATTTTAGGAGGAAGAATAGTTGGTTCCAAGCTGAGTTTAGCTTTTTTTCTCAATCTGTTATCTTAGCTGGGAATCCAGACCTACACCCTACGTATTAAAGTTTAATTAATCTGGAAACCATTTAATAATGTGAATTTATGAGTGTTCTTTAAGTTTCACGATTATTCAAGTTTTTAAAAAGAGGAATGTCTCCGAGAAAATGCTCCGGTTTGAATAAGCAGACTTCTGTTTAAACGTTTCGATTTGCAAGACGTTACTGAAATCAACAGCTTCAGGTACCACCCCACCCTCCAACCCCCCAATCCTTCCCCCCCCCCCCTGTCTCCCCCGAAGAAAATATAGAATACCTTGACAAAGCTCTTTTAATATAAGGTTCATTAAGTCGATTCAATATATGGTAGTTTGGCAATAGACTTCGACATTCTACACTAACTATGAGACCTGGTGGACGCATAAAACCGCGATTTTAACCGTAAAATGGACTGAAAAGCCTAATAGCTCATGGTCTAACATCAAGCCACTTTGACGCGAAACATTAAATACTATAATGCGAGGCCTTTAAATGAATCATTTGTACAGCTTTGTGACCGAAAAAATGTTTATTCTATCTGAAAAAACGCTGTCCTATGAAGCCTTCAATGTTATCTGAAGCACTTCCTCGCCACCATTTTTGCGACTAAATATTGAACTGTTTATCTCACAAGAAAAAAAGCTATCATGTAAATAACAGCAAAATTAATACGAATTTCAGGCGGTAATTTCACAATTTTACAAGAAAGTTTGTAAAGGTTCACTTACAGATCTTTACGTGAAGTTTACATTGGCCTTCGCTTGTCATGATGCCCTTCACGCGGTAACCTTCGCCTATAGTTTTCTCGTGCCAGCCGTCATCCCCTTTGAAAGGTTTATCATTGTAGTACATGTCAGACCACATACTATCGTCAGCTTCTCTCCTACTGGGATAAATCTTGGCATCCCACCAGTTGTTATACAAATTACGGTCGAATGGTACACTAAACATAACTGCTACGGTCTTGTTGTCATGGGGGATGAAGAAGGTAACCACGCCTACACTTCCTCTTGCCAGGCCAGTTGTTTTGGTTGCAGTGAACAGTGCTGCTTCGTCTTTTTCCACGAATTCAGGTAAAGCATTTGGCCCAGGTTTACCAGAGTTGAAGTATGCATTCATTCCACTCCACTTATGAGATGTTTGATTAGCGATGCCAATGGCAATTCCTCGCTTTGTGGATGGCATTGACTTGAAAAGATCATCCAGAACTTGTGGACCTAATTTATCGGCTTCTATCACATTATCCATCGTGTTCTCCTTATTCTATGTCACTGTGAGTCAAAAACATAAAACCCAGGTTTCAAAGCATATTTAAAACGTTTACCATATTTGAGTCAATACGAAAATGAAACGATTCGGTCGTAAAGAGGCGGAATTGTCTGTGAAATTCAGGACAACTAAGACTTGAGCCTTTTCCTATTTTGGGATCCTATACAGTTTCTAAAAATCCTAGTGAGACGACTGAATTTTAACAAGAGCTGTAAAGTAAATCGCTTAAGATATCCTTTCATATCGGTTAATTCCCCTTTGGAACTATTAATAATGTAAATGGACTAAAAATGAAGTTTTACCATGTAAATACGAACAACTAAAAATGATTCTTTTACATGGGAACGGCTTTAAAGAAAAAACAACTTTTTTCCGTCATGCGCTATGCATAACTTGTTATTTCTTCCAAAGAAACGATCGATTGCAGTCTTTACAGACTTAGCAAATCGTAACGTCCCGCATAATCAAGTGATAAAATTACTTTGTTGCTTCACTTGATTTACCATGTGCTTAAGTAAAAATGTTCGAAACGTGATGAAAAAAAATTCGGCCGGGTGAGATTAAAACGTACAACGACATCTAAAAAGTTATTCCCTTGATACTTCTTTTTCCATTCGGTTTCCCTTTTTAAACTATTGATAATATCAACAGGCGGGACTAAGAAGGAATACATCAACAATATATAGTTACATAGAGGCTCCTTCAAAGAAATTAGGCCATTTAAAACTGGTCAGTGTAAAACGCAGACTGAAGACTGCAGACCGGGAGTAAAATACAGACTGAGGGTAAAATGCGGACTGAAGACTGCAGACTAAGGGTAAAATGCAGACTGAGGGTAAAATGCGGACTAAAGACTGCAGACCAGGGGTGAAATGCAGACTGAGGGTAAAATGCGGACTAGAGACTGTAGACCAGGGGTAGAATGCAGACTGAGGGTAAAATGCGGACTAAAGACTGTAGACCAGGGGTAGAATGCAGACTGAGGGTAAAATGCGGACTAAAGACTGCAGACCAGGGATGAAATGCAGACTGAGGGTAAAATGCGGACTAGAGACTATAGACCAGGGGTAGAATGCAGACTGAGGGTAAAATGCGGACTAAAGACTGCAGACCAGGGGTAGAATGCAGACTGAGGGTAAAATGCGGACTAAAGACTGTAGACCAGGGGTAGAATGCAGACTGAGGGTAAAATGCGGACTAAAGACTGTAGACCAGGGGTAGAATGCAGACTGAGGGTAAAATGCGGACTAGAGACTGCAGACCAGGGGTAGAATGCAGACTGAGGGTAAAATGCGGACTGAAGACTGCAGACCAGGGGTACAAAGCAGACTCAGTTCTGTAGATGAAATTTATGAACATTTCTGGTTTCTCTTTATGATTAAACTTAAAAGGAACTTAAGACTTTCACTTGCTCTTAATTTGTTTCAATTAAGGAAGACGCTTCCATTTTTCCAGTGAATAAAAACACGTCACAGAAAAACTAAATCTAAGCCCAACATAGGTTAGGTTGACCATGATAGCCGCAGAGTCACCTCGGGTTAATACTGAGGTGAAACACCGAGCAGAATAAGAAAGGCAAACACCAAGGGATATTTTTTTTTTATACGAAATTTAAAAAACGATCTCTGGCTAAAACTTATAAAAATACGAGCTTTCGGCTGTTTGCGCTACAGCCTTCAACGGGTAAAATGATAAAAAGGTAAAAAATATACCAGGTGTGAAGTACAAAGTAAAAATTAAAAATGCTGATAACTAAGAATGTTTGTTAAAAGAATGTTGTATTGTCTGGGCAAAGGACAGGAATTGTTGTCCGCATTGGGAGCTAACTTGGAATGCCACGCTTCTACTATTTTTCTTGTTCTGAAACCGCCTTTGTCAATGAATAGATGCATTATCATAGTCTATTGCGTGACTAGACAAAACAACTAGACAGCTAGACAGCGCAAAACAAAGGTACGAGAAACAGGTTTTTATTGTCCAAGTAATCGAAGTTGCCGGTGTGTGATGAAAGTCTATCGCTACCACTTTCAACAAAGTATATGAGCTACATGTATGTTAAAGCTACCTAATGTTGCTCAGCAGAACTTTCTATTCCTTAACAAGGGAAATGTATTTAGCTGGCTGTGAACTGCACATTCAAACATTTACGCTTCTCGTTCTTACCTTAAAACAATATGTCAACGCCAAAACCATCTGAGGAAGTAAATGACGATTATTGCCAGCCTCTCATGACTTACGCGGCCTCGATTCAGCTCACTCTTGAAGTTTTTTCGGGGAAGAGGTTTGTTTTAGAACCGAGTCTGCATTTTACCCCTGGTCTGCAGTGTTCAGTCTGCATTTTTACCCTCAGTCTGCATTTTACCCCTGGTCTGCAGTCTGCGTTTTACACTGACCTTATTTAAAATTGTTAGATGGCAACAGCACTATTGATTACATCAGTTCTGTATTCTTTGGTTTTACATTAGTGTTCGGCCACATTATAGTGTTAAAAAGGCATGAATCTAAGAGGGTTTCCTCTCCTACCCTCGAGAAGCAGTTTTATCGGGTTAATGGCAACAATTACGAATAAATGAATTATTTTTTCTGAAGGAACAGCCAGCTTTTAAAAAAAAATTGTCTTCCTCCGTCGAGTGTCATGCATGACTTGCCTAGAAAGAAACGGTTTATATTCTTATGTAGAAGCGTCACACATCGATGGCCTCTTTAGAGACTCATCAAAGTGTAAATGCATATTGAAGGGAGACGATTTCGATATTTCACTCTAAACTTTGCTGCTTAACTTGATTCACGATGCGCTCGTGAAGAACCTTACGCGGCTGAATGAAATAAACCGAAATTTAAATGTGGAAGCCAAAATATAATGTCACGAAATGCCTTCGCCGTAAAAATGAATCTACCTCAATTCTTCATTATTTATTCCTTTTTTTAACATGATATTTTAAAAGTTCTCATTACGTAACCAAATGGGATTTTTTTAAGTGAGCAACAAAAGATTACTTATGTAATCCTGCCGGCATAGCTGCATGGTATGTTTACAACAATGGAAATCTGTACAATGTTTCGATTTAGCAGAATCTATATTTAATAGCAAAATAAGCACTTTCACAATAAGTACAAGTCGCTTAGCTTTTCTTTAAGAATTTGAAATGCGACGCCGCACAAGTTATCGAGCTCTTAGTACCTAAAGGAATGCTTGGAATCTAATTAGGTTCTTGGTACGTTAAAAGAAATTAAAGAACCATTCTTTGAGAAAACGAAAAATGTTGAAATTGAGGATCAATTTTCGATTCCCTTCCCTTTTTTTTTTACGTGCATGAGGGGGTAGCGTATTCGAGGGAATGAGGTACGCGAGGTGCCTTTGGATTCTCCAGACAATAATCCATTCTTCAAGCTCAAGCTTGTTCGCTTTTTGACAACCTGAGTTAAAAAAGCTTACACCACTAGCATTTGAAATACATCAATCTCAAGTATATACTGTAAAGCGTAAAACATTAAGCGCTAGCAAGCCTCCTCATTTTAAAAAGTAAATTCTTCGAAGCTAGATTTTACGCTTTTGCCACATATTGATAACGGAGTGCTAAGCGATCCTGAACGGCCTTACAGATCACATATCTAATACATATCTAATACTTGGTTTACGCCGGGCTTAAGGCACGAAAACTTAGTTTCTAGTACATGTTGATAATGAATCTTTCCTATTGTTTGCATTTGAGCCTCGACGATCATATTGGTAAATACTCACCTTGAAAGGTGGTGGAGCAATGTTCTGACTCAAAGCTGTCAGACGGGCGCACTTGACGAATACCACGGATTTGTTTACTGATATGATAAAGTTCATGCGCAATCACGTGATAAGGCATTCGATTATTTGGGTTATAGGAACATTTTTCGCTAAAGTTCTGCGACGAGTCAATAAGATGATTCGTTGTGAACAGTATCTCAAACTTCTTAAACTTTCCTGAACAATGCTAGAAAAACGAAATGTTTTGCAAAATTTAACCTTCCCCACACATTTTAAGCCGGGCACACAGTTGTGTTTTCGAATGCCACATGACCTTCAACTTTTTCGCAGGAATGCTGTGATAAAGGGTTTGTATAATGTTTTTTCCATTTTCCCCTACAGCCTTTTGCGACATTTCCCCCTGAAATGAGAGAAGTTCGTCACCACCTAAATCAGTTCGCCCCAAAATCTTCAACTTGTTTGCTTACGGTACCATGATTCATTCTGTCAAAAAATATGATATATTTTGATCAAAATGGATTTTCACAGCGAAACCATGACAAAGTCCCGATCAGTATGCTAATTCCTAGACGTGTTTACTGACGCATGACTAATGCCGATTAGGGGGGGCGATTAATTACTCAAGTCATTATCTTACTATTTTGACACTATTTTACGGTTATGTTCACAGAAAATCTTTGGAACTTGTTGTAATGAAATAACTGAACAATAATGGCTCCTTAGGGGCCAGAAAATATTCTTAAGTAATGACCAACCTATGCATTCCTTCTTTTTGTACTTTTACCACCGAGTTGTCGGGCCTAGCTCGCGAACTAATTTCGACCTTTCCCTAAGTCTTATTTAATCTCTGTTGATTCTCTTATAAAATCTTAATTTCATAAAAGTTACTTCACTCTGGATAACTTGGTCGACTGACTCAAATTGTGATCGATCACTCTTTCTTTGATTCTCCCACCACAAGTCTCTGTAAAGAACACGTTTTTTTATTTACTATTTTTAGGCATGCATGGACATGCTAACCATCTGACTTGGGAAGATAGAACAATCGTTGGCAGAACCCAAAAACCTCCAACAGAACCTCAAAAATGAACAACAACTTAGTTAATGCATCCGATCAATCGAAGTAATCTTTGACTGCGTGGGCCAAGACAAAAATTTTAGTGTGGTTCCAAAGCAAAAACAGTCGACAAATTAAGCACGTTTACTAATGGAGGTCAGACAAGACAGTCACAATTAAGAAACTCATCGCGATAGTTTAAACCCAAAGAAATGCCGACTTTGAATTCAAACGTCTTTAGTGTACAGCTTTGCAACTTCCAAAATGTTTATTCTATCCGAAAATACTGCAGCGCCAACTTTGCAACCAAACAAAAACTGTTAAATAAAAAATAGAAGAAAGAACTAAAAGACTTTCACGCAGTTATTTCAGTTTGTAGAGATTCCGGCTTCCAGATCTTTAACTGCAGCTTACATTGGCCTGTGCTTGTCATGATGCCCTTCACGCGGTAACCTTCACTTATTTGTTTCTCATGCCAGCCGTCATCACCTCGGAAGGGATTGTGATTGTAATACATGAAAGACCACACATTATAGTCAGCTTCTGTCTTATTGCGATAAACCTTGGCATCCCACCAGTTTTCAAACAAATTGCGGTCGAATGGTACACTGAACATGACTGCTACGGTCATGTTGTCATCTGGGATAAAGAAGGTAATCACCCCCACACTTCCTCTTGGTAGACCAGTTGGTTTCGTGGCCGTATACAGAATTGCTTCCTGGCTCTTCACGAATTCGGGTAGGACATTTGGGCCGGGGGAACCGGAATAGAAGTATGCATTCATTGCATTCCACTGATGGGATGTTTCATTAGCGATGCCAATGGCAATTCCCCGATTTGTGGGTGACATTGATTTGAAAACTTCTTCCAGAACTTTTGGTCCTAACTGATCGGCTGGTATCACTGGATCCATTGTGCTCTCCTCGTTCTAGGCCACTAATCCTACAAAGAAATTAGGCCATTTAAAATTTTAAGATGGCAACGACACTGTGGCTGAGTTCAGTTCTGTCTTCTTCAGCAGTCGGCCACAATAAAGTGTTCTTAAGGCACCAATCCAAGAGAGTTATCGTATCCTCAACAAGTAGTTTTATTGGTAAATACGAGCAGTTGCATGTAATAAAGAAAATGTGACTTTCTCTGTCTAGCGCTATGCATGACTTGTTTAGAAAAACAAGCCCTCGATTTCACTTCTAACTTAAAAGCGTAACACCTCGATTGCCCATCTAGAGGCTCAACAAAGTGCAAACGCATATTCAAGCCCTATGATATCGATATTTCATTCTCCATTTTGTTGCTGCGCTTGACTTAAGATGTCCTTAAAAAAAACCTTGTGCGGCTGAATGAAATAAATTGAAGTTTGAAAGCCAAAATGTTATATCTCGTATTGTCTTCACTGTAATCATGAATGTATTGCATTTCTTCCCTTAGTTATTCCTTTTTGGAAATAATTATTTCACAAGTTCTCACTACGAATACAAATTAAATTTTCAAGCTAGCAACAAAAGATAACAGTAGTGATCCTGCCGGCATGTGGCTAGTTTACTGCATTGCAAAGTAGCGCGCTCTAATGTGGTCTGAATGATGGACATCTCTCGGCAAAATGCTTCATTTCTTCAGCATCTATATCTCACACAAAAATAAGCTCTTTAACAACAAGTTCGAGTCGCTTAACGTAGGAATTTGCAATGCGACGCCACACAAGTTATTAAGGCAGCAAATGGATGCATGCATGACCTCATTTAGATCTCGCTAAATTAAAACATTTGAAATCGTCTGAAAATCATTCTTTGAGAAAATCAAGAAATGTCGGAATGAAAATATGTTTTCAAGCTCCTTCCTTTTTTACGTTCGTGAGGGAGTAGCTTACTAAAGAAAACGAGATAGCCATGCCAAGTTTCTCTTTATATCTCCATACAGTAGCCCATTCTTCAAGCTCAAAAATATGCGTGGAATCTTGTTCGCCTTTTAACAAACGGAGTTAAAAAGCTGACACCACTAGCATATGAAATAGATCCATCTCAAATATATTATGTAGATTGTAAAACATATGCGCTAACAAGTCTCTTCAATTTAAAAAGTAAATGCCTTGAAGCTAGATTTTACGGTGCTGCTAAATGACCGGCATCCAGTCAAGGTTTTCAAATCACTGGAAGGCTTTTGCACTTAGAAAATCGGATATGGACCCATCTCCCCCCTTCCCCCTAAGAAAGGATTAGGGGCTAGAAATGTTTGCTTGTGTTAGCAAATAAAAGACCGGTAGTCCTTAAATTTTGGTAAATTTGATGAATCAAGGGAACTTAGTCAATCCAGACTACTACGTATCGATAACGAAGTGCTAAGCGATCCTGAACGGCCTTACAGATCACACATTTAAAGCTAGGTTTATGCCAGACTCAAAGCACCAAAACTGAGTTTCTAGTACATGATGATGATGCATTTTTCTAATTGTTTAAATTTGAGCCTTAACTAGCATATTGGTTAATACTCACCTTCAGAGGTGGTGGAACAACGTTCTGACTCAAAGCTATCAGACGGGCGCACTTAACGATTACCACAGATTTGTTCACTCTTATTATTATGTTCATGCGCAATCACGTGACAAGGCATTCGTTTATTTGGGTTATAATCACGTATTTCGCTAAATTTCTGCGGACGATTAAAAGAGATGATTCAGTGTGAAATGGTGGGAATAGCATTCCAAACTTGTCGAACTTTCCCGAACAATGCAAGAAAAACGAGGTTTTTCTGCAAAATTTCACCTTCCCCAGACATTTTAAGGCACACAGTTGTGTTCTCGAATATCACATGACCTTTAAATTGCCACAGGAATGGCGCAATAAAGGGTTTATAAAAGGTTCCTTCCCATTTTCCCTATCACCTTTACGAGTTTGCCCCCTGAAGCAAGACAATATGCCCCCACCTTCACACCTTCCTTTACACCTTTAATGTGTAAAATAATTCTTTTCCAGGTTTGTTTTCCCATCTTTTGAATCAGTCTGTATGGTATACTTATGTTTAACCCTTTAACTCCTAAGATCTCATTTGTTATTCTCTTTACTGTATGACACACAATTCTTAAGATGTCAATTTGGAGAGTTTGGTATTGGATCAACTAATAAGCCCCGAATTGATATTTTACTTTATTCTCATCACTTCTCTTCTTGATATTGTGCTGATATTATAAGGAGAAATTCTCTCTTGATCGCTCATGGGAGGTAAAGGGTTAAGCGGACTTGGGAAAAGTGAGTGAGAGTGACTGATGCCAGGAGTCCATCAAAGACGTCTTCAAAGTGAGGCTTGTGTTTCTAAGTTTACGCCAAACTTGAAAGCACGTCTTAATAACTCCCAGAACTCCCAAACGTAAAGATGAAAGATAAGTAAACGTGTAAACGTGTAAACGTGTAAACGTGACTCGACTGAAACAAATAATTAATACAAATATCTAAGTACAAACATGATAACGTCAAGAATATCGACTATGGTAACAACAAAGCTACATGAAACAGAAATGAACTTACAATTTGTGGCATAACCAAGACCGGTAGCAAAAACTCTCAAACAAAAGTACACGGCCCTTGCAAAAACCAACGAAACGACTGCCTTAGATGAGATCAACTAGTGAATGAAAAATCTACCAAAAACAATGCTTATACTGGTTACCGGCGTTACTTAAACCTTACGTAACCTCACACAAAAACGCCAACTTGATGAATAGAAAGAAAAACAATACAAAATAACTTCGCAGTTCTTGATGATAAACATATGCAAATTCTAGTTACTACAGCTTGAAATTACTAAAACTTGAAAAATTTCTGATTTTAGACGTCGTACACCAAGTTAAATTGGACGCCGCCTGAAGTGAAGTACAAGCTATTGCTTAGGGTTCAAATGCTCTCCCCCTGAGCCAAAGCTCTGCAGTAAGTGAGGCCATGTTCTACCCTTGTGACTGGTAAACAACTTTCTTATTTCACGACTGAACTCAATATTTCACAAGATGTTCAGACATTATTGATCTCAGCAATATGCAACAAGCTTAGGTCGAGTGAACCTAGAAAGGTGAGCTAAGGGCACCACTGAGTTCTCTGTGGCTTTGTAGCAGTATCAAAGTGCAAAACCAAAAGTGAGATTCGGATGTTAGAGGATTCTTTACGGTGAAGGGAGATACAGATGATAAAAATGAAGACAGTTTATAAATAAAGCGACAATTTGTATAAAAATAAAGTGGTTTTTTAATGACAAAATGTCTACAACATTCGTGCACTACATAGTTGTCAAAAAGAAGAAAAAAAAGGAACGTATTGTGAAACACACGCGCTCACAAAGGGAGCATCTTACAATACTATTATCAAAGCTTATAACTGACCTATCATATCAAAAGACTATCACACCTTAAAGAATCTTTTCTGAAACCAGAACACTCTTAACGCGAAGCTTTATCACTAAATCGTGCCAATATCAAAGTGTTAGAATCTGATTGGTTCTTAACATCATTTGTCTATTAAGTTGATTGGCTGTTCAAGGACTAATCAGAAAAAGCTTGTTATCAGACAGTTTCACAACCAATGAAATTCACGCAGCAGATATAATAAACCAATGAGATTCATCTACCTAGTGAATGCTATCCTCTCAAAATAAACAAATTGTAATCCAAAGTTTCCAAAGTAAAACAAGGATGATTGAAATTGTAATGAGACTATTGAACGTTTCCATCATATACGAACGACCAACTTAACGCTACTCTTCTGGACAATTAGGAAAACATCAGTTGTTAAAGTTAATAATTGCGAGCTCTACGCGGATGATGGAAGATTGAAATTATTGAAAATGTGTTCCACTGGTGAGTTTCTTGCACTTTCTTATTGACACGATTGAAATTATTCCCTTCCTGAATTTTACTCCACTTATAATTAAATTAATGAATCAAAACGTTATCATGTGAAGCCTAATAGCTACGTAAACGTTTATCCAAAACATTGTTATGCACACGACAAAAAAAAATTGTTGGACTTTCACGCAGTTATTACACTATGTCAATGTACCAAAGACAAAAGCACGTAGGGATTCACTTATAGATATCTAATTCCATTCTACTCTCTCCTGCGCTTGTCATTATTCCCTCTACGCGGAATCCTTCACCTATCGCTTTATCATGCCATCCATCATCTCCTTTAAAGGGATTTCCGTAGTACATGTCATACCACATATTATAATCAGCTCTCTTCTTACCAGGGTAGACCTTGACATCCCACCAGTTGCTATACCAATGATAGTTGAATGGTACGCTGAACATGACTGCAATGGTCTTGCCGACACTTGGCACGTAGTAGGTAAACACACCTACGTTTCCTCTAGCTACAGGGCCTTTCGTCTTCCTTGCAGTATAAAGACCCGCCTCTTTTCTCTGCACGAACTTGGGTAAAATTGTATCAGATGTACCAGAGTAAAAGTATGTATTCAGAGCCTGCCATTTGTAAGGTGTTTCATTATCAAAACCGATGGCAATCTTGCGGCCGACCGACGCTATCGTGTCAAGCAGTTTTGTAAGAGTGTCCAAGGTCAGCTGGGTTGCTGCTATCACTGTACCAGGGTCCACTCGCTTGCTCTGTTCATGTTCCCCCTCTGCAGAGAAATGATAAAAGAAATCATAGCCTTAAATCGAATGTTGGAATCTTACTTTTATCAAATAAAGCAATGATCCTTCCCTGAGGTGAAAAAGAAATGAAATTAATCTTCTTTAGAATGGTGATTAGAATGTTTATATATGCAATATTTCTTCATGCCACGCCTAGGTTTGGGAAGGGGAAATGTTTGGAACTATAAACTCTCTGAACTTAATTCTTAGGATTGGTTTAATCAGATGTCCCAAAAAAAATTTATCCTTTAACTGAATTATCACCCCTTAAATGACTTAAATGAAACTCAAAACGGACTTTTTTTGGATAACTCGAACCCCCTCCGTGGTAAATTATGTGCAGATAAAGTGTTTAATTTGTTCTCCATTTAGAGCGGTAAGTCATTCAAAATCTAGTTGTACGTGCAGAATTAAAATCAGACGAAGTACTTTAACAATTCGACGTATCCTAAAAACTTTTGGCTCCTACCGAGTTTAACATATAAGCTACTGGGATCCTTAATTGTTTCATAAAATATTCCTTTTATCTCAAGAGATGAAAAAATGCAAACTAAATATAGCTGAAATTATTTTTCCACATTTCTTTCTAAAGAAAAATTTATTAATAAAATTAATAATAATAATAATGATAATAAAATGTTAAGAACTGAAAAGAAATGAGCTTACGGTCCATTTCTTGCTTGTCATTAAAACTCTTTTCGGGTCCAAAGTGGGAACCTGGAAACAAGATCATAATTTAACAAAACGAAACTGTATGTCGCTAAATAAAAGAACGAGCTCACCAAGTTCTCCTTCATTGTTTTCCTCTTCTCCACGTCCTTGGATGGAATCATTCTGTACACCTGAAAACAGAGTGAAAATTTAGCAACCTCTACACTCTGATTCAAGCCGGCAGATAGCGTTGCAAAGTGGTCACAACTTTTTATGAGAATGAACGAACGATGGTGATATCAAATGCTGTGTAATTTGAGAAGCAGAGAAAACTTAAACGATTAGTGGGTTAAAATGCCTATTGACGAAGTAAACGTATTTTATAATTTACGATCCGGAAAAAATCTTTTGTCCTATGTCCTATTGATCGATCAAAAACACTTCCTGCCCGGAAACTGTCACGGCTCAACAGATAGATTATGGTTTCTCGGAGACCAACCTTAAGACATATGGCTGTGAATGCGAAGGTAGAAAACTTTATTTAAACTCCTTTTGAAGTTGGGTGAAATTGTAAGCTATACCTAAAGCTACTTTGATAAATATCAATTGGCATTCACCTTACGGAAAGTACTGAGGCTAGAGGCTATTTTAGAAATTATTGTGAGACAAAACTGCTTAGGACAAAAAAATTCTTTAGCTTCTCAAAGCAAAAAGCTAACAAAATACAAAAAAGTTTGCAAGTGAGGTGTCAATACGCGAAAAAAGAATATCAACTGTTGATATTCTCTTGTACGCGATTGATTGTTCCATTTTATCAAGAGGAAAAAAGGTTTAACTTTTAAAGACTGTTAACGAACATAATACGTTATTTAAAATCTGCAGAAAATAAAGTAAGAAAAAAGATAGTAGTTTTATCCGCAAAGGAAACTGCACATAGGCGCGAATTAGGCATGAATAAATGACCTTACCCATTTCTTGTTCAATGTTTCCAAATTCTTCGAAATCTTCTTCGAATTCAATGTGGGCACCTGAAAAAAAAATTAATTTTTTATTTTATATTTCTATTGTGCGCTGAGCCGACCGATAATATTGTAAATTGGTCACTATTTGAATTAAGAATGAATGAAAAGTAATGATAGTATTTACTTCTTGGGCTTAAGGTGACACAAGTATCGATATTAAACGACGTTTGACACGAGAAGCAGAACACAAAATTTCAGGTGTAGCGTTAATTACTTGTGTTTATATAAAGGTCCTGCACGCTTTGTTCTCTGGTTTGTTTATCCGTTTTTCTCTCCCATATGGCTCCAGGAAAGTGGAGGGAATGTTTCTGATTATCACAGTAATAATCACTTCTCGTTTAAAGCTCTTGCTTCAGAACCACAGAGAAGCAGAAAGCTGACAGTTGAGGTACACAAGTCTTAAATCATGACTCGCAAATGTGTTTTCTGATTTCAATCTCTCACAAGTTTGCGATTTGAAATTTCAAACGATCTTAGAAAGCCTCTTGTAAATACCTGATACACAGCAACCCATGAAAAACACGACCAGGAAAATCGAAAAAACCGCACGCGTCTTCATTTTCATCTCGCGTTGGCTGTGGTGGACTCAATAATAGAAAAGAGCAAAATTAGAATGGCTTTGTTTGAGGAAACAGATAAGTGACGCTATTAAGTGAGAGGAGACGCGTCGCTATTTCGCATCTTTTTGAGAACCGATTTTGTCTCCAAACCATCGAAAGAAAAACGTTTCCGTCATTTTTCGACGTCAATATATAGTGTGTAATATTTTATGCCTTTGTTCACAGCACATTGAATAACTTGTTCTCACCAAAAACTAACAAAACATTTCAATCGAAAAAGGAAAAGCAGATAAATATCATAAAGTAACATTTTCAAGGCATACCATATTTTTTTTCAGTGTTTTTGATGACCCCTTTCAGGAAGGGCCTTGATAGCTAGTGTCATCAACTGGGTATAACCATCATGTAACAATGATAAATCTTTTCTTGAGATTCGTGAATACTCACCTCGAATGATAGCGTAGCAACTTTCCAACTCAAAGCTGTGAGAGATTACAACTGACAAGCACTACGAATTAGTTCACTTATATCATGTTCATGCTCGATCACGTGATTCCATTCTTTGGCCCTTTTTTAAAGTAAAAATTCCGCTTAATCTTTGCGGAAAATTGTAGAAAAGATGAATCACTGTGAGGAGGAAGGAACATCATTCCGAAGTTTTCCGGAGCAATTCAATAAAACGGAACTCTTAGACGTCATACAGAGGTGTCGGGGACATTTATCCTGTCCAAAGCACTTACGAGCACAAACTAGTGTTTTTATTAAGTCTACGTGATCTTTGACCTTCCCATTGAATTCATGCAGTAAACTGTAACAAAAAATGCTATCATTAACTCAAGCACTTGAATCTTGTGGTAAACTTCAATTTGATTGCCTAACTTTGAGAACCACAGCTTTTCAAGTCTGAGGTAGTTAATGAAGTAATTAGCGAGTTGTTTCTGCCCTCAATAATTTTATGTCAAATCAGATATTATGTCAAAACGGATGTTCACAATAGAGACAGGAAGTTTTTATTTTCTTCTTTTACTCTGTCTTTCTGTTTTTCATTCCTTTCTTAATTCTCTCTTCCCCTCAGATAAACCTTGTCCAGTAATTAAGAACAATGCTATACATAACAATTTGTAGCGTTTGACGCCAGCTGAAGTCATCCCAAATTTGCTCTGGTGTTTGAAATAAGTCATGGAGATGTCTAATGCAAATGATGTTTACATCACCAATAATGTAATCAAACTCAGCAAAGATTAGTAAATTAAAGTTAGTATGTTGTGTTTGGTTTGTTGGTTAGTGAGTCATCAATAAGTCTGTGTTTTAAGGATGCAGAGGGTTTTTCGCATCTGCTCGGAGTGACATGTTCTAAATTAGTTAGCCAACCCTTCAAATTCATTCGCCTACAAGAATTTGAGCTCTGTCAAACAGCGTTTTAGTCGGGCAATAGAGTGAATGTAATTCGCCTAACCAAAGGAAAAAATGTCGGAAGGTGAGGTATGTTTCCTGAGAAACGGCGGTGCTGCGCCAACGGAAAGGGGGGGGGGACTTATAACTAGATAAGTTGGTTTTATAAATATATATTGGTTTTATAAATCTAAATATAATACTAGTAAAGTGCAGCAACAAACATGAGGTTCTATACCATCTAATAATTTTTGTACTTGTCCCATTTCATATTATGAGCTTTTAGCTTATTATTTGATTTTGCGATCATAGTCTCGAGTTAGTGGATCGTTTTAATTTTGAGGTTTAATACTTTAATTGAAGGAAGAGATTTGTTCTGTCGGCAAGAATATAAATACTGTTTGGCAATTATTAAAATATGATTGATTAAATATTCGTCTTCGCACCTTAAAATACCAAACATTATATCTTTTTCAGAGAGGTGTTTTATCTTTACGCCTTGATTATCGAACCACTTTATTACCTCAGCCCAGAAATCCTTAGTATAACGAGAAGAAATAAAAAAGTGCCCCAAGGATTTGTTCATTTCGCCACAAAAGGAACACGCCGGGGATGGAATAATACCAATTTTGTTTAAAAAAGAATTTGTGATAAGACACCTGTTAAGTAGTTTATACTGGAATTCACGCGATTTTGTGTCCAAGGAAGTACGAAATGGCAAGCTGTAAATCTCTTTCCATTCTAAAACATCATTAACAAAATGAGTCTTAAAATTCAGTTGGGCAGTCGGTGGAGTGATGATTCTATTTCGAAGTTCTTTATATATAGTCTTTGAAATGACTTTTTCAATTAAAACGTTTTTGTCATTAAAACTTAATTTAATTTCGTTATACAAAATTGAAATGCTCGTCAGCTGTAGAAGCAAGCGTGTTTAATGATTTACGCCATTCAACTGGTAAGGCGTCTATTACAGAAATAAGTCTAAATATATCTAACGGCGAGGTGTTTAATTCTCTCAACTTGTAATTACTTTTAACAATAAATTCGTTATTGTCCGAGATTAGATCCCCTATTCGAAGAATTCCTTTTTCTGCGAGATTTTTAAAATACACAGATTTGCCACCGATAAAAAAAAATTTATTTTTGATCACAGTTACTGGTGCGATTTCAAGCAAATAAAATGACACACACACATTGACTTTTATGAATATGGTGGTTCTGAAAAGACAAGCGAAGTCAAATTTGCATAGATGTGATACGTGCTCGAGAGCACGTGCTTAGTAATTTGATGCGTCACAAAACGAAACGAAAATAAACAAGCGAAGAGGTAAATACCTTCTTCATCCTTTCAGCCTTTTTAGTGCACTGAGACCTGCATTCTCGGCGGTACATCTTGTTTAATCAAGGCTTTTGTTTTTGTGCGTGGTCGCGTGTGCGACAATTCTGCTTTTGTTGATTAACGGTAAACTAAAATCAATACGCGACTTTTTCTCTTTTTTGTAAGTTTATGAAAGAATTTACAATAAACTTGACCGATCTTAACTCCCTAAACAACGGCGCGCCTTATAACCAAGTATTTTAGCGATTTTCTCAGTTTGAAAACATGCAATAATGAAGTTGCCGAATTGGGGGTGCGTCTTATAGCCCAGTGCGCCTTATAACCGAATAACTACGGTAACTCTGTTTTGCTTGTTTTTGGTTCCATCGTCATCTCCAGGATTTGATTGTAAGGTAGAGTTCCGAGGGTGTGCGGTCACGAAAGCGGAAGTCTCAAGCAATCGTGTAATATTTCTGTCTTGGTTCCACTTGCATAATTAATTCATTGAGTTATCTGAGAGGAATAAGGTGTCCTAACTATTCCTAAGAAATTTCTTCTCTGTTTTTATTTCTACCTGTAAGCTTTCCAGTGAAGTTTTCAAGTCCGGTATATAGTTATGAGTGCCGCAGGGTCATCAGCGGAATCAACACTGTTTTCTCTGTCCTTCATGCTTGACCGTTCTGTGCAACTGTGCTATTATCTTGTCGGAGCAATTTTTAGTTCCTTTAAAGGTGCACAAATGTTTTTTTCTTTTTGTTCTTTTTAGGAAGCGATTGGTTGATATCATTTTGTAGTTTTACTGAAGAGCTTCAGTAAGAGTTATACATTCAGCATTTGGCAATAGACTGACCGACTCTAAAGTAGAGCTAGTTGATATTTAATCGACGAAGGTTCTGGTTTGATTTCCATATCAAGAATCCAAACTGCGCTATTTATAACAACTTGAGATTGTACTATTCAAAAATTCATCAAAGGAGCGTAAGAAGACTTAAACAAAACGTGTTATAGTAAACGAAATTAAAGTGATTTGGAGATTATTGTTTACTCGTCATAACAAATGACAAGAGGGGTTTAGTTTCTAAATCAACTGTCCTGCTGCATGGTCTAGGGGAGTGTAACAAGATGATTTGTTTTATCAACTGAGTTGATAATGTAAATCGACCATCGTTAAAAGTTTCTAAAGCTGAAGTTTTCGAGCGTTTGCACTTCCCAGAGCGACTGTGCTCATCATAACATGTCGTTTATCCATACATATGCATTTACATATACGTTTACGGAACAAACTACTAAATACTTCCTTGCTTGGTTTTTAAAAACATCCAATTCCTCTTCATATTAACAGAAGATAAAGAAATAAGATAATGGACGTTACTGAGAGGAAGGAACGACATTCCAAATATATTCCTTTACAACTGACTAGAGCTGAGACCCTCAGCAGTCGTACGTAATTATTTGGCAAAGTTACCATTTTCAAGGGATCTGGTGTCCCGCAATTGGCGGTGTTCATTTGTTAGTTTTTAAAGACCTTCAAATACCCACTGAATTCCTATGAAACAACCAGAGTAAATCTTGTAAACAATTTTTCTCTGTATCTTGGGGTAAAGTGGATTGTTTTCGATTGCTGAGGTGTGACAACCAGACCGGTTCAAGTCTATTCATTGAGGTATCTATCGATTTTTTTCAAGTATCACTGGGTGTTGATTCTGCCTTTTTAAGTTGCAGATCTGTTCACTCAGTAGAATTACGTCAGACAAATTTCCAATTGTTTTTTTTGCTCTGCTTCATTCAAGACGTTAAGGTTGCATGTTGATAAATACGTGATAACTTGGTGTTTTCAAATGAGTTGACAATGTGCATGAATTGGCCTCCGTAGAGATTTAATAAAGCTGACGTTTCGAGCGTTAGCTATTTGTCAGAGCGAATGGGTAGAGTCTTTTCCTTTTCAATATCGTTACCCTCCAAGGTGGTGGTCTCATGGCAGAATCTCAAATAAGAGACTTGTCATAAAATAAAAGTCTAATCCGACATTTGCGCAATACTATGCGTAGCGAACAAAGTAAATGGTTGATCAGGTACTCATAAGAGAAACGATTTTTTTTCCTTTCTGTCTTAACCTTTATATGTTTGTCTCGCGAATGAAAACAATATGTGGCTACAAACAGGAAAATAATTAATCATATATTGTAAGTGTGAGGTTCATGCACAGTTCAATGGCACGCTAAAGAATTATCGAGGAGTGAAATGACATGGAATCTTCCGAGCGAAATGTCGGTTGGTAGCCCTGAACCAATTGTTTTCTTTTACCTCTATCAAACAATTGGCAATAAGAAGGAGCGCTGCGCAAACGAGTAAAAAGGAGCGCATTGATAGATTAAGTGCCACATCTAACGAGCTTCACTCGCAAACGTGTCGTATCGCACGTTAAGGCCACTACTTGAAACAAAGACAAATTATCATGGTGTTTGTGCGTGTAGCCGGCCATATACCCCTCCACCCCGAAATGTGAAACGGAGGGGAGAGTGCGGCCATAATTTTCGTTAAGAAAATACTGCGCACAAGCACGCCAAAATTATATCTGATAGTTGATACCTGTGATAACCTACGAGTAACCGCATTCTCCCCTCCGTTTCACATTTCGGGTCGGAATCAACACCCAGTGATACTTGAAAAAAATCGATAGATACCTCAATGAATAGACTTGAACCGGTCTGGTTGTCACACCTCAGCAATCGAAAACAATCCACTTAACCCCAAGATACAGAGAAAAATTGTTTACAAGATTTACTCTGGTTGTTTCATAGGAATTCAGTGGGTATTTGAAGGTCTTTAAAAACTAACAAATGAACACCGCCAATTGCGGGACACCAGATCCCTTGAAAATGGTAACTTTGCCAAATAATTACGTACGACTGCTGAGGGTCTCAGCTCTAGTCAGTTGTAAAGGAATATATTTGGAATGTCGTTTCTTCCTCTCAGTAATGTCCATTATCTTATTTCTTTATCTTCTGTTAATATGAAGAGGAATTGGATGTTTTTAAAAACCAAGCAAGGAAGTATTTAGTAGTTTGTTCCGTAAACGTATATGTAAATGCATATGTATGGATAAACGACATGTTATGATGAGCACAGTCGCTCTGGGAAGTGCAAACGCTCGAAAACTTCAGCTTTAGAAACTTTTAACGATGGTCGATTTACATCATCAACTCAGTTGATAAAACAAATCATCTTGTTACACTCCCCTAAACCATGCAGCAGGACATTTGATTTAGAAACTAAACCCCTCTTGTCATTTGTTATGACGAGTAAACAATAATCTCCAAATCACTTTAATTTCGTTTACTATAACACGTTTTGTTTAAGTCTTCTTACGCTCCTTTGATGAATTTTTGAATAGTACAATCTCAAGTTGTTATAAATAGCGCAGTTTGGATTCTTGATATGGAAATCAAACCAGAACCTTCGTCGATTAAATATCAACTAGCTCTACTTTAGAGTCGGTCAGTCTATTGCCAAATGCTGAATGTATAACTCTTACTGAAGCTCTTCAGTAAAACTACAAAATGATATCAACCAATCGCTTCCTAAAAAGAACAAAAAGAAAAAAACATTTGTGCACCTTTAAAGGAACTAAAAATTGCTCCGACAAGATAATAGCACAGTTGCACAGAACGGTCAAGCATGAAGGACAGAGAAAACAGTGTTGATTCCGCTGATGACCCTGCGGCACTCATAACTATATACCGGACTTGAAAACTTCGCTGGAAAGCTTACAGGTAGAAATAAAAACAGAGAAGAAATTTCTTAGGAATAGTTAGGACACCTTATTCCTCTCAAACAACTCAATGAATTAATTATGCAAGTGGAACCAAGACAGAAATATTACATGATTGCTTGAGACTTCCGCTTTCGTGACCGCACACCCTCGGAACTCTACCTTACAATCAAATCCTGGAGATGACGATGGAACCAAAAACAAGCAAAACAGAGTTAATTCCCACTTTGGATAGATTTGAAGAAAAAAAACCCTAACGGACCTGGAAATAAAAGACCTTTGTCCCACGCGCTTTACAAGAAGAATGACATCTTTCTCCATTTCATGGCCGAGCTCAAAATTTTCCATGCTTTCAACTCAGTTGATAAAACCAATTTATCTAGTTATAAGTCCCCCCCCCCCTTTCCGTTGGCGCAGCACCGCCGTTTCTCAGGAAACATACCTCACCATCCGACATTTTTTCCTTTGGTTAGGCGAATTACATTCACTCTATTGCCCGACTAAAACGCTGTTTGACAGAGCTCAAATTTTTGTAGGCGAATGAATTTGAAGGGTTGGCTAACTAATTTAGAACATGTCACTCCAAGCAGATGCGAAAAACTCTCTGCATCCTTAAAACACAGACTTATTGATGACTCATTAACCAACAAACCAAACACAACAAACTTACTTTAATTTACTAATCTTTGTTGTGTTTGATTACATTATTGGTGATGTAAACATCATTTGCATTAGACATCTCCATGACTTATTTCAAACACCAGAGCAAATTTGGGATGACTTCAGCTGGCGTCAAACGCTACAAATTGTTATGTATAGCATTGTTCTTAATTATTGGACAAGGTTTATCTGAGGAGAAGAGGGAATTAAGAAAGGAATGAAAAACAGAAAGACAGAGTTAAAGTAGAAAAGAAAACTTCCTGTCTCTATTGTGAACATCCGATTAGACATGATATCTGATTTGACACAAAATTGTTGAGGGCAGAAATAATTCGCTAATTACTTCATTAACTACCTCAGACTTGAAAAGCTGTGGTTCTCAAAGTTAGGCAATCAAATTGAAGTTTACCACAAGATTCAAGTGCTTAAGCATGATAGCATTTTTTGTTACAGTTTACTGCACGAATTCAATGGGAAGTCAAAGATCACGTAGACTTAATAAAAACACTAGTTTGTGCTCGAAAGTGCTTTGGACAGGATAAATGTCCCCGACACCTCTGTATGACGTCTAAGAGTTCCGTTTTATTGAATTGCTCCGGAAAACTTCGGAATGATGTTCCTTCCTCCTCACAGTGATTCATCTTTTCTACAATTTTCCGCAAAGATTAAGCGGAATTTTTACTTTAAAAAAGGGCCAAAGAATGGAATCACGTGATCGAGCATGAACATGATATAAGTGAACTAATTCGTAGTGCTTGTCAGTTGTAATCTCTCACAGCTTTGAGTTGGAAAGTTGCTACGCTATCATTCGAGGTGAGTATTCACGAATCTCAAGAAAAGATTTATCATTGTTACATGATGGTTATACCCAGTTAATGACACTAGCTATCAAGGCCCTTCCTGAAAGGGGTCATCAAAAACACTGAAAAAAAATATGGTATGCCTTGAAAATGTTACTTTATGATATTTATCTACTTTTCCTTTTTCGATTGAAATGTTTTGTTAGTTTTTGGTGAGAACAAGTTATTCAATTTGCTGTGAACAAAGGCATAAAATATTACACACTATATATTGACGTCGAAAAATGACGGAAACGTTTTTCTTTCAATGGTTTTGAGACAAAATCGGTTCTCAAAAAGATGCGAAATAGCGACGCTTCTCCTCTCACTTTATAGCGTCACTTATCTGTTTCCTCAAACAAAGCCGTTCTAATTTTGCTCTTTTCTATTATAGAGTCCACCACAGCTAACGCGAGATGAAAATGAAGACGCGTGCAGTTTTTTCGATTTTCCTGGTCTTGTTTTTCATGGGTTGCTGTGTATCAGGTATTTACAAGGGGCTTTCTAAGATCGTTTGAAATTTCAAATCGCAAACTTGTGAGAAATTGAAATCAGAAAACACATTTGCGAGTCATGATTTAAGACTTGTGTACCTCAACTGTCAGCTTTCTGCTTCTCTGTGGTTCTGAAGCAAGAGCTTTAAACGAGAAGTGGTTATTACTGTGATAATCAGAAACATTCCCTCCACTCTCCTGGAGCCATATGGGAGAGAAAAACGGATAAACAAACCAGAGAACAAAGCGTGCAGAACCTTTATATCAACACAAGTAATTAACGCTACACCTGAAATTTTGTGTTCTGCTTCTTGTGTCAAACGTCGTTTAATATCGATACTTGTGACACCTTAAGCCCAAAAAGTAAATACTTCAATACTATCATTACTTTTCATTCATTCTTAATTCAAATAGTGACCAATTTATAATATTATCGGTCGGCTCAGCGCACAATAGAAATATAAAATAAAAAATCACTTTTTTTCAGGTGCCCACATTGAATTCGAAGAAGATTTCGAAGAATTTGGAAACATTGAACAAGAAATGGGTAAGGTCATTTATTCATGCCTTATTTGCGCCTATGTGCAGTTTCCTTTGCGGATAAAACTACTATCTTTTTTCTTACTTTATTTTCTGCAGATTTTAAATAACGTATTATGTTCGTTAACAGTCTTTAAAAGTTAAACCTTTTTTCCTCTTGATAAAATGGAACAATCAATCGCGTACAAGAGAATATCAACAGTTGATATTCTTTTTTCGCGTATTGACACCTCACTTGCAAACTTTTTTGTATTTTGTTAGCTTTTTGCTTTGAGAAGCTAAAGAATTTTTTTGTCATAAGCAGTTTTGTCTCACAGTAATTTCTAAAATAGCCTCTGGCCTCAGTACTTTCCGTAAGGTGAATGCCAATTGATATTTATCAAAGTAGCTTTAGGTATAGCTTAAAATTTCACCCAACTTCAAAAGGAGTTTAAATAAAGTTTTCGACCTTCGCATTCACAGCCATATGTCTTAAGGTTGGTCTCCGAGAAACCATTATCTATCTGTTGAGCCGTGACAGTTTCCGGGCAGGATGTGTCTTTGATCGATCAATAGGACATAGGACAAAAGATTTTTTCCGGATCGTAAATTATAAAATACGTTTACTTCGTCAATAGGCATTTTAACCCACTAATCGTTTAAGTTCTCTGCTTCTTAAATTACACAGCATTTGATATCACCATCGTTCATTCATTCTCATAAAATGTTGTGACCACTTTGCAACGCTATCTGTCGGCTTGAATCAGAGTGTAGAGGTTGCTAAATTTTCACTCTGTTTTCAGGTGTACAGAATGATTCCATCCAAGGACGTGGAGAAAAGGAAAACAATGAAGGAGAACTCGGTGAGCTCGTTCTTTTATTTAGCGACATACAGTTTCGCTTTGCTAAACTATGATCTTGTTTCCAGGTTCCCTCTTTGGACCCGAAAAGAGTTTTAATGACAAGCAAGAAATGGACCGTAAGCTCATTTCTTTTCAGTTCTTAGCATTTTATTATCATTATTATTATTATCATTAATTTTATTAATAAATTTTTCTTTAGAAAGAAATGTGGAAAAATAATTTCAGCTATATTTAGTTTGCATTTTTTCATCTCTTGAGATAAAAGGAATATTTTATGAAACAATTAAGGATCTCAGTAGCTTATATGTTAAACTCGGTAGGAGCCAAAAGTTTTTAGGATACGTCGAATTGTTAAAGTACTTCGTCTGATTTTAATTCTGCACGTACAACTAGATTTTGAATGACTTACCGCTATAAATGGAGAACAAATTAAACACTTTATCTGCACATAATTTACCACGGAGGGGCTTCGAGTTATCCAAAAAAAAGTCCGTTTTGACGGTAGACGATTAAATTTGCAAGCCATTTGGCGGTTGATTGTTCAAAATCACAAGTCATTTAAGGGGTGATAATTCAGTTAAAGGATAAATTTTTTTTGGAACATCTGATTAAACTAATCCTTATTATAAACCTAGGCGTGGCATGAACAAATATTGCATATATAAACATTCTAATCACTATTCTAAAGAAGATTAATTTCATTTCTTTTTCACCTCAGGAAAGGATCATTGCTTTATTTGATAAAAGTAAGATTCCAACATTCGATTTAAGGCTATGATTTCTTTTATCATTTCTCTGCAGAGGGGGAACATGAACAGAGCAAGCGAGTGGACCCTGGTACAGTGATAGCAGCAACCCAGCTGACCTTGGACACTCGACACGATAGCGTCGGTTGGCCGCAAGATTGCCATCGGTTTTGATAATGAAACACCTTACAAATGGCAGGCTCTGAATACATACTTTTACTCTGGTACATCTGATACAATTTTACCCAAGTTCGTGCAGAGAAAAGAGGCGGGTCTTTATACTGCAAGGAAGACGAAAGGCCCTGTGGCTAGAGGAAGCGTAGGTGTGTTTACCTACTACGTGCCAAGTGTCGGCAAGACCATTGCAGTCATGTTCAGCGTACCATTCAACTATCATTGGTATAGCAACTGGTGGGATGTCAAGGTCTACCCTGGTAAGAAGAGAGCTGATTATAATATGTGGTATGACATGTACTACGGAAATCCCTTTAAAGGAGATGATGGATGGCATGACAAAGCTATAGGTGAAGGATTCCGCGTAGAAGGAATAATGACAAGCGCAGGAGAGAGTAGAATGGAATTAGATATCTATAAGTGAATCCCTACGTGCTTTTGTCTTTGGTACATTGACATAGTGTAATAACTGCGTGAAAGTCCAACAATTTTTTTTTTGTCGTGTGCATAACAATGTTTTGGATAAACGTTTACGTAGCTATTAGGCTTCACAGGATAACGTTTTGATTCATTAATTTCATTATAAGTGGAGTAAAATTCAGGAAGGGAATAATTTCAATCGTGTCAATCAGAAAGTGCAAGAAACTCACCAGTGGAACACATTTTCAATAATTTCAATCTTCCATCATCCGCGTAGAGCTCGCAATTATTAACTTTAACAACTGCTGTTTTCCTAATTGTCCAGAAGAGTAGCATTAAGTTGGTCGTTCGTAAATGATGGAAACGTTCAATAGTCTCATTACAATTTCAATCATCTTTGTTTTACATTGGAAACTTTGGATTACAATTTGTTTATTTTGAGAGGATAGCATTCACTAGGTAGATGAATCTCATTGGTTTATTATATCTGCTGCGTGAATTTCATTGGTTGTGAAACTGTCTGATAACAAGCTTTTTCTGATTAGTCCTTCAACAGCCAATCAACTTAATAGATAAATGATGTTAAGAACCAATCAGATTCTAACACTTTGATATAGGCACGATTGAGTGATAAAGCTTCGCGTTAAGAGTGTTCTGGTTTCAGAAAAGATTATTTAAGGTGTGATAGTCTTTTGATATGATAAATCAGTTATAAGCTTTGGTAATAGTATTGTAAGATGCTCACTTTGTGAGCGCGTGTGTTTCACAATACGTTCCTTTTTTTTTCTTCTTTTTGACAACTATGTAGTGCACGAATGTTGTAGACATTTTGTCATTAAAAAACCACTTTATTTTTATACAAATTGCCGCCTTATTTATAAACTGTCTTCATTTTTATCATCTGTTTCTCCCTTCACCGTGAAGAATCCCCTAACATCTGAATCTCACTTTTGGTTTTGCACTTTGATACTGCTACAAAGCCACAGAGAACTCAGTGGTGCCCTTAGCTTACCTCTCTAGGTTCACTCGACCTAAGCTTGTTGCATATTGCTGAGATTAATAATGTCTGAACATCTTGTGAAATATTGAGCTCGGTCGTGAAATAAGAAAGTTGTTTACCAGTCACAAGGGTAGAACATGGCCTCAGTTACTGTCGAGCTTTGGCTCAGGGGGAGAGCATTTGAATACAAATAACGAATAGCTTGTACTTCACTTCAGGCGGCGTCCAATTTAACTTGGTGTACGACGTCTAAAATCAGAAATTTTTCAAGTTTTAGTAATTTCAAGCTGTAGTAACTAGAATTTGCATATGTTTATCATCAAGAACTGCGAAGTTATTTTGTATTGTTTTTCTTTCTATTCATCAAGTTGGCGTTTTTGTGTGAGGTTACGTAAGGTTTAAGTAACGCCGGTAGCCAGTATAAGCGTTGTTTTTGGTAGATTTTTCATTCACTAGTTGATCTCATCTAGGGCAGTCGTTTCGTTGGTTTTTGCAAGCGCCGTGTACTTTTGTTTGAGAGTTTTTGCTACCGGTCTTGGTTACACCACAAATTGTAAGTTCATTTCTGTTTCATGTAGCTTTGTTGTTACCATTGTCGTTATTCTTGACGTTATCATATATTCTTAATATCTTAAGAATTGTGTGTCATACAGTAAAGAGAATAACAAATGAGATCTTAGGAGTTAAAGGGTTAAACACAAGTATACCATACAGACTGATCAAAAAGATGGGAAACCAAACCTGGAACAGAACTATTTTACACATTAAAGGTGTAAAGGAAGGTGTGAAGGTGGGGGCATATTGTCTTGCTTCAGGGGGCAAACTCGTAAAGGTGATAGGGAAAATGGGAAGGAACCTTTTATAAACCCTTTATTGCGCCATTCCTGTGGCAATTTAAAGGTCATGTGATATTCGAGAACACAACTGTGTGCCTTAAAATGTCTGGGGAAGGTGAAATTTTGCAAAAAGCCTCGTTTTTCTTGCATTGTTCGGGAAAGTTCGACAAGTTTGGAAAGCTGTTCCCACCATTTCACACTGAATCATCTCTTTTAATTGTCCGCAGAAATTTAGCGAAATATGTGATTATAACCCAAATAAACGAATGCCTTGTCACGTGATTGCGCATGAACATAATGATAAATAATTTGAGTGAACAAATCTGTGGTAATCGTTAAGTGCGCCCGTCTGATAGCCTTGAGTCAGAACGTTGTTCCACCACCTCTGAAGGTGAGTATTAACCAATATGCTAGTTAAGGCTCAAATGTAGACAATTAGAAAAATGCATCATCATCATGTACTAGAAACTCAGTTTTGGTGCTTTGAGTCCGGCATAAACCTAGCTTTAAACGTGTGATCTGTAAGGCCGTTCAGGATCGCTTAGCACTTCGTTATCGATACGTAGTAGTCTGGATTGGCTAAGTTCCCTTGATTCGTCAAATTTACAAAAATTTAAGGACTACCAGTCTTTTATTTGCTAACACAAACAAACATTTCTAGCCCCTAATCCTTTCTTAGGGGGAAGGGGGGAGAAGGGTCCATATCCGATTTTCTGGAGTGCAAAAGCCTTCCAGTGATTTGAAAACCTTGACCGGATGCCGGTCATTTAGCAGCACCGTAAAATCTAGCTTCAAGGCATTTACTTTTTAAATTGAAGAGGCTTGTTAGCGCATATGTTTTACAATCTACATAATATATTTGAGATGGATCTATTTCATATGCTAGTGGTGTCAGCTTTTAACTCCGTTTGTTAAAAGGCGAACAAGATTCCACGCATATTTTTGAGCTTGAAGAATGGGCTACTGTATGGAAATATAAAGTCAAACTTGGCATGGCTATCTCGTTTTCTTTAATAAGCTACTCCCTCACGAACGTAAAAAAGGAAGGAGCTTGCTTAGGGTTAGGTTTTCAGACGATTTCAAATGTTTTAATTTAGCGAGATCCTAAATGAGGCCATGCATGCATCCATTTGCTGCCTTAATAACTTGTGTGGCGTTGCATTGCAAATTCCTACGTTAAGCGACTCGAACTTGTTGTTAAAGAGCTTATTTTTGTGTGAAATATAGATGCTGAAGAAATGAAACATTTGCCGAGAGATGTCCATCATTCAGAGTACATCAGAGCGCGCTACTTTGCAATGCAGCAAACTAGCCACATGCCGGCAGGATCACTACGGTTATCTTTTGTTGCTAGCTTGAAAATTTAATTTGTATTCGTAATGAGAACTTGTGAAATAATGATTTCCAAAAAGGAATAACTAAGGCAAGAAATGCAATACTTTCACGATTACAGTGAAGACAATACGAGGTATAACATTTTGGCTTTCAAACTTCAATTTATTTCATTCAGCCGCACAAGGTTTTTTTTAAGGACATCTTAAGTCAAGCGCAGCAACAAAATGGAGAATGAAATATCGATATCATAGCGCTTGAATATGCGTTTGCACTTTGCTGAGCCTCTAGATGGGCAATCGAGGTGTTACGCTTTTAAATTAGAGGTGAAATCGAGGGCTTGTCTTTCTAAACAAGTCATGCATAGCGTTAGACAGAGAAAGTCACATTTTCTTTCTCATTTGCAACTGCTCTTATTTACCGATAAAACTTCTTGTCGAGGATAAGATAACTCTCTTGGATTGGTGCCTTTAGAACACTTTATTGTGGCCTACTGCTGAAGAAGACAGAACTGAACTCAGCCACAGTGTCGTTGCCATCTTAAAATTTTAAATGGCCTAATTTCTTCGTAGGATCAGTGACCTAGAACGAGTAGAAAACGATGGATCCAGTGATACCAGCCGATCAGTCAGGACCAAAAGTTCTGGAAGAAGTTTTCAAATCAATGTCACCCACAAATCGGGGAATTGCCATTGGCATCGCTAATGAAACATCCCATCAGTGGAATGCAATGAATGCATACTTCTATTCCGGTTCCCCCGGCCCAAATGTCCTACCCGAATTCGTGAAGAGCCAGGAAGCAATTCTGTATACGGCCACGAAACCAACTGGTCTACCAAGAGGAAGTGTGGGGGTGATTACCTTCTTTATCCCAGATGACAACATGACCGTAGCAGTCATGTTCAGTGTACCATTCGACCGCAATTTGTTTGAAAACTGGTGGGATGCCAAGGTTTATCGCAATAAGACAGAAGCTGACTATAATGTGTGGTCTTTCATGTATTACAATCACAATCCCTTCCGAGGTGATGACGGCTGGCATGAGAAACAAATAAGTGAAGGTTACCGCGTGAAGGGCATCATGACAAGCACAGGCCAATGTAAGCTGCAGTTAAAGATCTGGAAGCCGGAATCTCTACAAACTGAAATAACTGCGTGAAAGTCTGTTAGTTCTTTGTTCTATTTTTTACTTAACAGCTTTTGTTTTGTTGCAAAGTTGGCGCTGCAGTATTTTCGGATAGAATAAACATTTTGGAAGTTTCAAAGCTGTACACTAAAGACGTTTGAATTCAAAGTCGGAATTTCTTTGGGTTCAAACTATCGCGATGAGTTTCTTAATTGTGACTGTCTTGTCTGACCTCCATTAGTAAACGTGCTTAATTTGTCGACTGTTTTTGCCTTGTACCCACACTAAAATTTTTGTCTTGGCCCACGCAGTCAAAGATTAATTCGATTGATCGGATGCATTAACTAAGTTGTTATTCATTTTTGAGGTTCTGTTAGAGGTTTTTGGGTTCTGCCGACGATTGTTCTATCTTCCCAAGTCATATGGTTAGCATGTCCATGCATGCCTAAAAATAGTAAATAAAAAAAACGTGTTCTTTACAGAGACTTGTCGCGGGAGAATCAAAGAAAGAGTGATCGATCACAATTTGAGTCAGTCGACCAAGTTATCCAGAGTGAAGTAACTTTTATGAAATTAAGATTTTAGAAGAGAATCAACAGAGATTAAATAAGACTTAGGGACAGGTCGAAATTAGTTCGCGAGCTGGGCCCGACAACTCGGTGGTAAAAGTACAAAAAGAAGGAATGCATGGGTTGGTCATTGCTTAAGAATATTTTCTGGCTCCTAAGGAGCCATTATTGTTCAGTTTTTTCATTACAACAAGTTCCAAAGATTTTCTGTGAACATAACCGTAAAATAGTGTCAAAATAGTAAGATAATGACTTGAGTAATTAATCGCCCCCCTTAATCGGCATTAGTCATGCGTCAGTAAACACGTCTAGGAATTAGCATACTGATCGGGACTTTGTCATGGTTTCGCTGTGAAAATCCATTTTGATCAAAATATATCATATTTTTTGACAGAATGAATCATGGTACCGTAAGCAAACAAGTTGAAGATTTTGGGGCGAACTGATTTAGGTGGTGACGAACTTCTCTCATTTCAGGGGGAAATGTCGCAAAAGGCTGTAGGGGAAAATGGAAAAAACATTATACAAACCCTTTATCACAGCATTCCTGCGAAAAAGTTGAAGGTCATGTGGCATTCGAAAACACAACTGCGTGCCCGGCTTAAAATGTCTGGGGAAGGTTAAATTTTGCAAAACATTTCGTTTTTCTAGCATTGTTCAGGAAAGTTTAAGAAGTTTGAGATACTGTTCCTTCCTATTCACAACGAATCATCTTATTGACTCGTCGCAGAAATTTAGCGAAAAATGTTCCTATAACCCAAATAATCGAATGCCTTATCACGTCATTGCGCATGAATTTTATCATATCAGTAAACAAATCCGTGGTATTCGTCAAGTGCGCCCGTCTGACAGCTTTGAGTCAGAACATTGCTCCACCGCCTTTCAAGGTGAGTATTTACCAATATGATCGTCGAGGCTCAAACAATAGGAAAGATTCATTATCAGCATGTAATAGAAACTAAGTTTTCGTGCCTTAAGCCCGGCGTAAACCAAGTATTAGATATGTATTAGATATGTGATCTGTAAGGCCGTTCAGGATCGCTTAGCACTCCGTTATCAATATGTGGCAATTTGGACTGGCTGAGTTTCTTTGATTCGTCAAATTTACCAAAATTGAAAGACTACTGGTCTTTTAGTGGTTCACACTAGCAAACATCTGTAGTCCCTACTCCTTTCTTAGGGAGGGGAGGGTCCGTATCCGACTTTCTGGAGCATTTACTTTTTAAATTGAGGAGGCTTGCTAGCGCTTAATGTTTTACGCTTTACAGTATATACTTGAGATTGATGTATTTCAAATGCTAGTGGTGTAAGCTTTTTTAACTCAGGTTGTCAAAAAGCGAACAAGCTTGAGCTTGAAGAATGGGTTATTGTCTGGAGAATCCAAAGGCACCTCGGGTACCTCATTCCCTCGAATACGCTACCCCCTCATGCACGTAAAAAAAGGGAAGGGAATCGAAAATTGATCCTCAATTTCAACATTTTTCAGCCACGCAATAGACTTTGATAATGCATCTATTATTGACAAAGGCGGTTTCAGATCAAGAAAAATACTAGAAGCGTGGCATTCCAAGTTAACTCCCAATGCGGACAACAATTCCTGTCCTTTGCCCGGACAATACAACATTCTTTTTAAAAAACATTCTTAGTTATCAGAATTTTTAATTTTTACTTTGTACTTCACACCTGGTATATTTTTTACCTTTTTATCATTTTACCCGTTGAAGGCTGTAGCGCAAACAGCCGAAAGCTCGTATTTTTAAAAGTTTTAGCCAGAGATCGTTTTTTAAATTTCATAAAAAAAAAAAAAAAAATATCCCTTGGTGTTTGCCTTTCTTATTCTGCTCGATGTTTCACCTCAGTATTAACCCGAGGTGACTCTGCGGCTATCATGGTCAACCTAACCTATGTTGGGCTTAGATTTAGTTTTTCTGTGACGTGTTTTTATTCACTGGAAAAATGGAAGCGTCTTCCTTAAATTGAAACAAATTAAGAGCAAATGAAAATCTTAAGTTCCTTTTAAGTTTAATCATAAAGAGAAACAAGAAATGTTCATAAATTTCATCTACAGAACTGAGTCTGCATTCTACCCCTGGTCTGCAGTCTTCAGTCCGCATTTTACCCTCAGTCTGCATTCTACCCCTGGTCTACAGTCTTTAGTCCGCATTTTACCCTCAGTCTGCATTCTACCCCTGGTCTACAGTCTCCAGTCCGCATTTTACCCTCAGTCTGCATTCTACCCCTGGTCTACAGTCTCTAGTCCACATTTTACCCTCAGTCTGCATTCTACCCCTAGTCTACAGTCTTTAGTCCGCATTTTACCCTCAGTCTGCATTCTACCCCTGGTCTACAGTCTTAAGTCCGCATTTTACCCTCAGTCTGCATTCTACCAATGGTCTACAGTCTCTAGTCCGCATTTTACCCTCAGTCTGCATTCTACCCCTGGTCTACAGTCTCTAGTCCGCATTTTACCCTCAGTCTGCATTCTACCCCTGGTCTACAGTCTCTAGTCCACATTTTACCCTCAGTCTGCATTCTACCCCTGGTCTACAGTCTTTAGTCCGCATTTTACCCTCAGTCTGCATTCTACCCCTGGTCTACAGTCTTAAGTCCGCATTTTACCCTCAGTCTGCATTCTACCCCTGGTCTACAGTCTTTAGTCCGCATTTTACCCTCAGTCTGCATTCTACCCCTGGTCTACAGTCTCTAGTCGACGTCAATATATAGTGTAATATTTTATGCCTTTGTTCACAGCAAATTGAATAACTTGTTCTCACCAAAAACTAACAAAACATTTCAATCGAAAAAGGAATATTAGATAAATATCATAAAGTAACATTTTCAAGGCATACCTTATTTTTTTTCAGTGTTTTTGATGACCCCTTTCAGGAAGGGCATTGATAGCTAGTGTCATCAACTGGGTATAACCATCATGTAACAATGATAAATCTTTTCTTGAGATTCGTGAATACTCACCTCGAATGATAGCGTAGCAACTTTCCAACTCAAAGCTGTGAGAGATTACAACTGACAAGCACTACGAATTAGTTCACTTATATCATGTTCATGCTCGATCACGTGATTCCATTCTTTGGCCCTTTTTTAAAGCAAAAATTCCGCTTAATCTTTGCGGAAAATTGTAGAAAAGATGAATCACTGTGAGGAGGAAGGAACATCATTCCGAGTTTTCCGGAGCAATTCAATAAAACGGAACTCTTAGGCGTCATACAGAGGTGTCGGGGACACTTATCCTGTCCAAAGCACTTTCGATCACAAACTAGTGTTTTTATTAAGTCTACGTGATCTTTGACTTCCCATTGAATTCGTGCAGTAAACTGTAACCAAAAAAATGCTATCATTAACTCAAGCACTTGAATCTTGTGGTAAACTTCAATTTGATTGCCTAATTGTGAGAACCACAGCTTTTCAAGTCTGAGGTAGTTAATGAAGTAATTAGCGAGTTGTTTCTGCCCTCAATAATTTTATGTCAAATCAGATATTATGTCAAATCGGATGTTCACAATAGAGACAGGAAGTTTTTATTTTCTTCTTTAACTCTGTCTTTCTGTTTTTCATTCCTTTCTTAATTCTCTCTTCCCCTCAGATAAACCTTGTCCAGTAATTA
The DNA here is from genome assembly GCF_036669915.1 of Pocillopora verrucosa. Classification (NCBI taxonomy): domain Eukaryota; kingdom Metazoa; phylum Cnidaria; class Anthozoa; order Scleractinia; family Pocilloporidae; genus Pocillopora; species Pocillopora verrucosa. The sequence continues at coordinate 20,886,443 of NC_089322.1, forward strand.
AGAACAATGCTATACATAACAATTTGTAGCGTTTGACGCCAGCTGAAGTCATCCCAAATTTGCTCTGGTGTTTGAAATAAGTCATGGAGATGTCTAATGCAAATGATGTTTACATCACCAATAATGTAATCGAACTCAGCAAAGATTAATAAATTAAAGTTAGTATGTTGTGTTTGGTTTGTTGGTTAGTGAGTCATCAATAAGTCTGTGTTTTAAGGATGCAGAGAGTTTTTCGCATCTGCTCGGAGTGACATGTTCTAAATTAGTCAGCCAACCCTTCAAATTCATTCGCCTACAAGAATTTGAGCTTTGTCAAACAACAGCGTTTTAGTAGGGCAATAGAGTGAATGTAATTCGCCTAACCAAAGGAAAAAATGTCGGATGGTGAGGTATGTTTCCTGAGAAACGGCGGTGCTGCGCCAACGGAAAGGGGGGGGGGGACTTATAACTAGATAAATTGGTTTTATCAACTGAGTTGATAATGTAGCTTAGCCGTAAATAATCTCTAAAGCTGATGTTTCGAGCCTTAGCCTTTCGTTGGAGCGAATGAGGACTTTACAAGAGGTATCTTTATTGGTAAAAGTTAAGGTGTCATAAGATTTCAACAACTCAAAAACTTTACCTAAAACGGTGGTTTGTTCACTTAACAATAAGGGTAGGTTAATTTTTAAGTTAAAATTGATATTTTTAAATAAATCAAAACTAAAGTAGAGACCAAACACGTCGAGTTTTGTCCCAATAGCATGCGATTTGTAGTAGGAGTACAGCAAGAAAATGGCCTAACTCCGTGAAAATGCACGCTATATATTTTGGTCTGGCGCGCTCGCTTTTCACGGGCCAAAAATAATATTTTTACATGATAAGCACGAATAATTTTCCGTTGAAAAGAGCTCTTTTATTTTATGTAAATTTGTATATCCCCGATGTTATGGTCGTCTGAAATATAGCAAAATTCAGCGTACAAACGCAATAGAAAATATAATGTACTTTACGCGGGTGGTTACAAACGAAAGAAGGTTCAGTTGGAGATGAAATATAGTTGCAAAGCTACTCCAAGGAATGAAAAACAACTTATGAAAAAATTAATCCAAGATAATTTTTCTCTGTCTTGTGCGAGCGTTGTGAAAATGTACTAAAAGCCCAATAGAAATTATGCAAATTAGGTACGTTTTGGCCGATTTCGAACTTTCGAATTTTTTTCCAAATTAAAAACTCGCTGGAACTTTTGAATATTATATTTGAAAACGATTCACCAAAAGGGTCTTTTGGAGCAAATAAAAAAACAGTTGAATTTTTGTGGTGCTGCGTCGGTGGGAGAGTATAACAGGTAATTTGGTGTTAACAGCCGAGTTGAAAACGTAAATTGGCCACCTTAAAGAGTTAAAAGGCTGACGTTTCGAGCGTTAGCCCTTCGTCAGAGCGATAGACGCTGGACTAACGCTCGAAACGTCAGACTTTTAACTCTTTACGGTGGCCAATTTACGTTTAATAAGAGAGGTGGTGGAGTGTGCGCTTGCGTGCGACAAAACTTTCAAGTCTGAGGTACTCGACGAAATTTCAGGAATATTGGACAATGGACTCCATCAACTCTGAGTAAAGATGCAAGTACCAAAGTTATTTCTTGTTTGCACGACCTACTGGCCTCCTCGAACGCCAACTACGTCGCTCGACCTCAGTGCAAGTCTAATCTGTGCATCTCTCCTGAAGGAACCGATCTATTTACTTGGGGACATAAACTGTAACTTGCTACAGCCCGATCTAATTGATTCCCATGCTTTTGCGAACTTCTGTTACACATATAGTTGATACCAGATGGTAACTAAGCCAACACGTATGACAGATTCCACCTAAGTTTTATTAGATATAATTCTTGTCTCAGACGCGAAGCAAGTCACCCAAGTTAAAGTTCTGTCGTCATCAATAAGTGATCACGATCTTGTCTATGTTACGTGGAGACAAGAAAAGCAGCGAATTTCGACTACGTTTATGACCACTAGAAGTTTCAAAAATTACTCCCTGGAGAGATTTAATAACGACTTCATAAGGGCACCTTGGTCAGTTCTGGAAACCTTCGACGATCCCGAACTTTACGCCTTTTAATTTGTTGTTTAACGAAATTTTGAGCAGACATGCACCTTTAAATACCATTCGTCTGTGGGGACGACCGAATCCTTTTATCACCGATGAAGTTCGCGACCTAATGGCAACAAGAAATGCTGGAAACATAAGTTCAAACAACCTAAAGATCCATTGGCTCGGTCTAACTACAAGAGCTATTACCATGAGGTGAAACGGAAAATTCGCCTAGCTGAAAAGGAATTTATGGCACAACAAATCAAAGAAAACGGAATAACACCAATATCAGGTGGAAAGCAATTCGTGGTTGTATTCCTAAAAAATCTGCTTCCCAGAGTTCCTTTTCAAAATATGTAAATACTGTTTCCAACGAATTTAATATTTTCTTTGTATACATCGGTAAGAGTACAATTCAGAAAATCAGCACTTTGGCCGAACAATTCTAGTGTGAAGCACACAATTTCCCTTTTACCCCTCGGGAAAACCCCGTTTTGAACAGTTTGTTTTCGATGCTAATGTGAATATAAACCAAGTACAAACGATTATCAAATCTATGGCACCAAATAAGTCTCCTGGAGTAGATAAAATTCCACTTCGTGTTATTAAGTACTGTCTACCTGCCATCCTACCTTCAATTACATCGATTGTTAATACCACCTTTCTTTCTGCTCAATTTCCCAACGCTTGGAAAATTGCGAAAGTGACACCTATTTTGAAAGAAAGCGACTGGGAGATTCCTAACAATTATAGGCCTATTTCACTGTTACCCTGCTTTCAAAGATTTGCGAGAGAGTTGCCCACAATCAGCTTATATCCTTTTTAATAGCAAACAAACAAATCGTGAGGAACGAGAAGTGCGGTAACAAGAAGTGGAATTATACTGAGACATCCATCTTACAAACAACTGATACTATCCTTGAAGTCATAGATAAGAAACAGCTAACTGCCACTGCGCTGCTCTACATGAGCAAAGCTTTTGATAGCGTTGACCATGAAATCCTCCTGTCCAAGCTTCAGGATATTGGATAGTCACCTATCGCTATCAAATGGTTTGACAGCTACCTCCGGTCGCGCTACCAAGTTGTTAATATTCACAATGCTATATCAGACCAACTTCCTATGACTTGTGGGGAGCCACTAGGAAGCATTTTGGGACCGTTGCTGTTTTGCATCTACAATAATGATCTTCCGAGTATTCCACGCCGCAGCTCGCCACAGTGCTACATAGATGATACTAAACTGATATTAATTTCAGCCTACAGGACCAGGCAAACGCGATTACTAAATTGAATGAAGACTTATGCTGATTAAGTCAGTCCATTAGTAACTGGATCGGCCTTTAGAAACCAACTTCTTTTTAACCCTACTAAAACCGTAACTATTTCAATTATTTTTGGCAGCAGAGCGATAGCCAGCAAAGTAGAGGATGTCAGTCTAACTTTATTAGGAAAGAAAATTAGACCGGCTGCCGTTGCTAAGGACTTAGGAGTTATTCTGGATCCTTGTTTGACATACAATGATCACATAGCTTCAACAGTATCTAGTTGTATGGCACGCCTAGGCCAGATTAATCGAGTTAAACATGCTTTTGACTCAACCACCTTAACTATTGGAATTAATGCCGTGGTCTTTAGCAAGCTATATCATTGTTGTAATTTTTGGGGCAACACCTCAGAGCACAACCTCAGTAGGATCCAAGCTGTGCAAAATTTCGCGGCCCGTATCGTCAGCAATTCAAGGAAATACGACATTTCCCCCATTCTTAAAGATTTAAAGAGGCTACCTCGAAGACAGTTGCATTATCGCCACGCAATAATGGCCTTTCAATGCACGACTGGGTGCGCACCAGACTCTTTATTTTCTAAATATATCCAGAGAGCTACCATCACTAAGCGTACAACGAGGAACTCCCAGGTGCTAAATATTCCTCTGTATAAAACCGCCACAGGACAAAGAACTTTCTACTACAGGACAGTCAATTGCAAACTCGGGAACTCGTTAGACTCTAATCTTAAGTTGAACCCGACACTAAAGGACTTCAATCGTGGCTCGAAGAGAAGCCTTACCTCAAACTTTTTAAAGACTTAATTGCTTTTGTTATTTAAATTTGATTTAATTAATTAATTTAATTATGCTATTTACTAGCTAATTAGCTTAGTAAATTAATAGTATATAGTCTTAATTATTTCTTTATTCTAAAAAGCCCATTTGGGACGAATAAAGTAAGTATGCTTGTTAACAACAAATTACCTTATTTTTGTACTCTTACCACTGAGTTGTTGGGCTCAGCTAGAAAAGTACACTCGACCTGTCTTTTAAGTCTTCTTCAATCTCTACCGGTTCTCTTATAAAATCTTAATTACATAAAAGTTACTTCACTCTGGATAACTTGGTCGACTGACTCAAACTCTAATCGATTACTCTTTCTTTGATTCTCCCACTACTAGTCACTCTAAAGTACACGTTTTTTTAATTAATATTTGTAGGCATCGCGCATGTGTGGGCATGCTAGCCAACTGACTTAGGAAGATTAAACAATCGTTGGCAGAACACTAACCTAAAAACTTCTAGCAAAACTTCACAAATGAACAACAAGATAGTTAATGCATTCTGTAGTGTATTGATTATACATGTACCTATCTTAATTATTGACAACAACCTTAGCATGGGTTCTAAGGTGAGCACTTTGTACTTAATTCAGTAAATGTACTTCTGGCAGTAATCCTACTGTACTGGAAATACCTGCATGCTGTAAAATTACTATAAGTCAGTAAACTCTTATACTTGTATATGTGTAACATGTTTATCAATAAAGTTCAGTTAGCCTTTGGCAATGAAGAAGGAACAATCTTTCTATGTCTGAATGACGACACTACACGTTCGATCAACCGCTCAAAATAAGAATTGCGGTGGGTGACAGTTGGCAGAGGTTTCGGCTTCGAGATCTTTAACTGTAGCTTACGTCGGCTTGAGCTTGTCATGATGCCCTCCACGTGGTAACCTTCACCTATTTCTTCCTCATGCCCGCCGTTATCACCTTCGAAGGGTTCTTGATAGTTCATTTGAGACGACATACCCTTGTCAGCTTCTTTCTTATTGCGATAAACCTTGTCATTCCAGACCTTTAACTGTAGCTTACATCGGCTTAAGCTTGTCATGTAGCCCTTCACGCGGTAACCTTCACCTATTTCTTTCTCATGCCAGCCGTCATCACCTTTGAAGGGTTCTTGCCGGTAGTACATTTGAGACCACATATCCTTGTCAGCTTCTTTCTTATTGCGATAAACCTTGGCATTCCACCAGTTTTCATACACAGAGCGGGAGAATGGTACACTGAACATGACTGCTACGGTCACGTCTTTATCTGGGATGAAGAAGGTAATCACGCCCGCACTTCCACTTAGCCAACCAGTTCTTTTGGTTGCAGTGAACGGTGCTACTTGATCTATTTCCACGAATTCAGGTAAACTGGTAATTTGCCCAGGTTTACCAGAAAAGAAGAATGCATTCGTTCCACTCCACTTATAAGATGTTTCATTAGCGATGCCGATGGCAATTCCTAGCCTTGTGGGTGGCATTGAATTGAAAAGATTTTCCACAAACTGATCGGCTGGTATCACTACTTTATCCATAGTGTTCTCTTTGTTCTAGGTCAGTAATCCTACAGAGAAATTAGGCCATTTAAAACTGTAAGAAGGTAGACACTGTGGCTGAGTTCAGATCTGTCTTCTACAGCAGTCGACCACAATAAAGAGTTCTAAAGGCACCAATCCAAGAGAGTTCTTACCGTCGACAAGAAGTTTTATTGCGTAAATACGAGCTATTGCAAGTGATAAAGAAAATGTGACTTTTTCCGTCTAGCGCTATGCATGACTTGATTAGAAAGACAAGCCCTCGATTTGACTACTAATGTGAAAGCGTCACACCTCAATTGCCCCTTTAGAGGCTCAGCAAAGTGCAAACGCATATTCAAGCGCAATAATTTCGATATTTCATTCTCCATTTTTGATTTACTTAAGGTGTCCTTCAAATAAAATAGGTCCGCAATGCGTACGTGTGTGGCTTGCGAAATTGAGCTGCTTTTTAGTGGCTTGTGTCTTATTGAGTTTCTATTAAAAGAGCAAATATCTGATTACGGTTAGATAGTTTTCAATATTGTTCCTCTCAATCAATAAAAAAAGATAACTAGCATATAATAGTCCTGGAATGTTCATTTTGAAGATGAGGGTTATTGGCCAAACTTTGCTATAGAGGTCTCATTTTGACAACAAAGGTTGCACATGTAAACTAAGGATTTTAGGAACTGAAAAAAGGTCAGCGTCATCTCTCATAGTGGCCTGATAGATTCAGTCATGATTCTGTTTACATTACGAAGTACGAACATTACGAAAATTGTAAGTTGATTGTCTTTTCCAAGGCAAGTGATATGAAATTAATTCTAGGGAAGCTTTTTTTTTTTTTTTGCATTTTGCATACCAGTACACGAGAACAAAACTTTGCAGAAGGGCCAGAACATTCGGGAAACGATGTAGTATACACCAGAAGCTATTGGGAGCTTGATTTGGTTTGAACGTATGACTAATTTTGGAAAGTAACACAATGCAGAGCGTAAGTTTCTATTGTCCATTAGGGCACAAAGTTCTATTTTCAGTTGGTCGAGAGCAAAACGTTTACTGTAATTATTGTATTTGGTTTTTGTGGGACTGTATTTTCAATAAAGAACACTGAAAAATTTAGTTGAGGTAGGTGGATATGGGTTGCAAATGGAAGAATCTAGGGAAAAAAGATAGGTACATAACAAGATCAGAGCACAAGCAAAATTTTAATGAATCATATGTTGAGTAGTACTCTGAATTAACGTTACATTAACGTTGCTAGTCATTTTTAACCCAATAAGATTTTCAATTTAACCTTGAGGTTTTACTTAACAGAAGGTTCAGTAGGGATAGAGTGTCACCATAATAGATTTCAGGAACAGTACTGAATCAGAAACAACTTAAACACAACAGAGTTCAATGTACAGGCAAGTGCATAATGGTATCATGACTTCAAGTACCAGAATCTTTCAAGTTTTCGTATTCTTGAAATTACAATTTTATGCCAGTGTGTTTACCAAATTCAAGCTATGTGGAGACATAAAATGAATAGGTCAACTTGACATCATCATGCAAAGTGCTAATCTACTGTACAAAAAGGTCCAAAACTAACATGGTAAGCAACTGAACTTCATGTATCACTTAACAAATAGAGAAGCCTTGACTGCTCTGTTCTGTTGCAAAGCACGCAGGAAGCGGCTAAAGCAAGAGAAGTGTGGGGAGAAACACGAGACGTAGTCGAGTGTTTCTCCCCACTTCTTGATTGCTCTAGCCGCTTCCTAAGTGCTTTATAATAGAACAGAGCACAGTCAAGGCTTCTCTATTTGTTTTATAATAAAGAATACGTTAAATTCCCCAAGCACTGCTTTCAATTTTCAAAACAAACTTTACTTCCAAAGCAAACAACAGTGTCGTCAGCATGCTCTATACTCTCATAAAGTACGCTACAATAAGCCAGTCAGAATCCCTGCTAGAATGGTTCAAATAATCTGATTGGCTGTACAAGACTAAAGCTGTCAAAAAATGTCAAACAATCAAAGTTCAAAAACCCATAAAGTTCACATTCTGCAATAGTTAAAAATTTGAATAGTTCGGCGGGTCGAATTTAACACTTCTGCCTAAAGTTTTTTAGTCTCTAATACAGAATCTGAAAGTGAAATGTTCAGTGAAACTAGACCGAACTGTGGCTCATGGAAAACAAACAGTTCAAGGCGAGTGTTTTATTAATGAACGACAACCGAATTCACGGGAACGTAAAGATCGTTCAGGATGACAGCGCCGTGACACTCGGCTGCAGTGACTGGTGTGGCCTTCCACTCAACGCATCGGAGAGGATAGTAGAGCAAGCTCTTATTTTTTCACTCGAAGGGCGGCCGATGTAGTTCCTGAGGCTTGCTTCACTGCGATGACCAAAGATCGTCATGATGAGCTAGCCGCGATGGACCTCAGCGTGATCGCAGTCGCTCTGACAGCGGCATGATTAGTATGAATGTTAACAGTTATGCCAGTCTGGTTATATTTTTCATCATTCCTGTTTTGTTTTGTTCTGTTTTGCTTTTGATCACGAAACTTTACACACTATACGAGTGTTGGCTGTGTTTGATTTTCATTACCGTACGTCTATTTGTCTATTTCGTTTTCTCCTTGAGGATTTTCGTCTCTGTTCACGTTACAACAACGTAAATTACGGTGCCTGGCCTTTTTAAAAACCTTCTTTTGGTTCTTCTGTTGCTACTTGCCGGCTCGCTTGTTCCGAAATTTCACTTTCAATTAACGAAAAAAAAAGCCAGAGAGAAGTCCAGGAAAAAGGTCAAAATAATACAATTTGGCAGATGGCGTAACAGCTTTAGCTCAGCTCTATGTTCTTTACTCTCATGGAGCACGCTCTTTCAACCAATGACAGCACGCGTTATATCCGAACTTTATTATAATTTGTGTTAGAGCATACAAGAGGACTTGTGAGACCTACTTCACCCTCATTTGCCACAAAAACATTGAACTTCTGGTACCAATCAAATTCAGAATGACTGTGACAATTGGGAATTGATCTGTGCTTTTAGGGGGGTCTAAATACGTGATTTGAACCCTGGGTCTCCGAGGATGCCGATGGTTATTTAATCCACATAAAGTAGCTCTAACTATAAACATAACAAATGACAGTTGCATTAAACTGTCTTCATAAAAACTCTTCAAAGTCTAAGTGTTACTTTGGTATTCTAAATAAGCACAGGTAAAAACAACAAATGTTATGAGCTCATAGGGTGTGTGCAGTTTGAAGAATTTGAAAAATTTACCAGTGGTTACCACATGAGAAATCATGTTATTACTTATTAGTAATGTATACATGAAAGATATACATTCACAGGAAATGTACAATTTGTATTTTTTAAAATATTAAAATATTTGTATTTTAATAAAAGCGAAATCACTTTGTCACTGTGTTTCGGTGTATTACTTCCCCAAAGTTTGGAATCAATCACAATAGACATTAAGCGCCAAGGTTTTCATGTTAACGACAAACTGCAGTTTCAGGTGTTAGACATTTGTGACTTCTATCGGTCTAGCTATGTAAACATGAAAGAATAATTTCATTTGAAGAGGCCGTCACATTGAATTTCCAGACAACAGCAGTGTTTGATTTTCAAATAGCAACAAAAGGTCCTATTTTCACTTATTGGCTAAAAAATTGTTTATTCTGTTCTTATTCAATGACATGTAATGACAAGGGTGGCAGGGTATTCTGCAGTTTAACCAAAATTGTATTTAAGCATGCACTAAAAAGACTGGTCAAGTAATTTTCTTACTGAGCATGTGGAATGAACAGAAATTCAGGATAAAAAACGTTTCGGTAAATGACTTATGTGAAACGTGACCGCACCGAGAGTCATTATTCAACCTGGTGCAACCTTCACTAAAGGTCCAGACCATGAAATTCTGGCCTGTGAGAGCACAACTCTTCCCTGTAATCCGCACTTAGAAGAAAAGCCGATTGTAGGAAAGCCTGCGTGTGAAATCTAAGCAACGAAGATGAACAAAAACTAGATAAAAAACTATCTTCGACAACATGTTACAGCCATGTATACAAAATGGCCGCTTTCCAAAGCTTTGAAGCATACGTAACTTAGCTGAGCGTAGACTGGAACCTATCCTCCACGATAATAAACCACGTAACAAGCGCTCTGTTCAATGTAACTAATCAAGCAGGAATATCTTGGATCATGACATTGCGTGGTTTACACTTCCTGTAAGCCACACAAAACCCTTCTGCCAAAGAAAGAAATAAATCGAAATTGAAGTTTGAAAGCCAAAATATTATATCTCGAATTATTTTCACCGTAATCATGAATGTACTGCATTTCTTTCATTAGTAATTCCTTTTGTAAAATAATTATTACATAAGTTCTCATTACGAATACAAATGGAATTTTCAAGCGAGCAACAAATTATCATGTTACCTAGGTGATCCAACCGCTGTGGCTAATTAAATTTTACTGCGTTGCTAAGTAGCGCGCTTTTACATAGTCTGAATGATGGACATCTCTCGGCAAATTGCTAAATTTCGCAGTATCTATATTTAAATTAAAAATAAGCTCTTTAACAACAAGCTCAAGTCACTTAACATTTTGTCGTTTGAAAATCATTTTTTAAGAAAATCCACAATTGTCGGAAATGAAAATAAATTTTCAAACTCCTTCCTTTTTTACGTTCGTGAGGAAGAAGCTTACTGACTAGAACGAGCTATATAGCCATGCCAAGTTTGACTTTCTTCGTATCCGATTGCTTCACGAGACGCTACAACATTATTGGTCTCAGCAATATGCAAGAAACTTAGGTCGTGTGAACTTAGTAAGGAGAGCTTGGGGCACCACTGAGTTCTCTGTGGCTTTGTAGTAGAAAATCAAAATACAAAAACTGAAATTCTGAATTAGACTCCTCAAGTGAGACTCCGATTATAAAATGAAGACAGATTGTTACAAAAGCGACAATTTGCGCATTAATTTGCCCAAACATTACACTTAAGCGGGCGTAATCACAAAGCACATGAAATACAATAAAACTTACCGACTGTTTCGAGTTTAGAGTGTCCAACACGAACAACACCTTCGGTTAATAAATATGTCCGCACTAACACGACAGGTGCTTCTTCGACAAAGCACACAATCGATTTCCCGGATGTTGACGTAAAAATGTAGGCACGCAATGGGAGCCACAAGCTTATTACTGGGATACCTGTGGTATCCCAGTCACAAAACGCCTTTGTTTTTTTGTCGTCTTCCATCCTCAAGGAACTTGTGTACTGTTAAAAGTTAACACCTTAAATGAGCTGATAAACTATTTTCAAGGTCCTTATCAAAATCCAAACGTTTTATTTCAACTCAAAGGTGTACATATTGATGAAAAACAAATGTGATATGACAGATATTTCTGATCAACAGTTGTCAGCTGTCCCCCTCGAAGCAAATCATGCAGATGCTGAAATTGAAATTGAGCGCACTAATCTACTAGTCCTCTAGTATCACTACACTAGATCCCAAGAATCCAGTACCATCCAGGTATTCCAGTTACCCTGCTCACAGGGTCTAGTTTTTTTATTTTCCTCCACCACAAAATGAAAAAATTGCGCAATAGTACCCAGTGGTCAATGGGCCCTCAACACCATGACAACTAACTGTGATTCAATGAGGGTGAAGGTGTTTACATGTCAATCACGTTTGTTATTTTGATGATGATTGACATTGTCATGCACCGACAGGGCCGGGTCACATGACAAACTCAGATATTTTTTCTTGACTCTTTTGTCAGCCATTTTGTATTTGTTTAGGGGTTGTTTTTTTGGCGATAGAGTGTCAACGGTTTTGGTTAACGATTACCTGGAGCTTTATGGTGCAAACGCTCAAAATACTTACAGACGCATACACAAGTCGTGTTGTTCGCGGACAATCCACACTAAAAGATGTTACTAAGCGGTATTTTTGAAACGGATTGGGTCGCGAACGCTTGAAAGCCATGAAAGCCTTGTGTGCCTTGTATGCCAAGTGTGCTAATGTCTTGATTGAAAAACGTACAATTGTTGAAAAAAGAAAAATCTTAAATCTGAAACCAAACTGCATATACTCTATGCAATCTACTGAACAACACTACTACCGTGACACTGAAGAACAAAACTCTAATAGGTGCAAACTGCTTGTGAAGAAAGACGCCATGTTGGATTCACTTGATGCCAAGGAAAGTAGCTACGATAACAGTACGAATGGTATTAATTTCACGATCAGAAAGATGAATATAATGTTTCTTTTCATGGTTGTATGGATATTATTTTTAATAAATACATGATCCAAAATCCTGTGTCTTTTGTGTATAATGTTAACTATTGTTTACGTAATTGTCTTGTGGTCTAATTTCTACGTAGTTGTTGATGTCTTCAACAAAAGCTGCAGTGAATAGCTTCGATGAATGTAACGTATTTGAGGAAGCTGCTCAGTTATCTGTTATTGTATATGATAATAAGCTTAATAATAGCAATCATGAAGCATTTTCAATAAATATACAGTCTTTAACTGTAGATCTCGACACGACAAATTTGTTTATTTTAATCGCCCTCGTATGCGTGGTATTCGTGACCGTGAGCCCAGCAGAATACTAATAATTACATGTATACTAATAATTACATGTATTTTGAAGAAAAAGGAAAAGGAAAGTAAGACGTTTACTTCGAACCTACATCAGAAAAAGTATGCCGAAGTCTTCCCGAATGGATCTTTTTACAAATAAAGCTCGTGAAAAAATATATGCACATGGAATCAGATGTGAGAATAAAGTAATAAAGAAATATCCCTCTTCTGCAGTCAGGAGAAAATATCCAAAGTCTAACAAATACAGGATACTGAAAATGCAAAACCAATATCCACATGTATAAAAAAGTCCAAATGTTATAAAAATCTGAATCATAGGGTAAATCATTTTCAGTCCAATCTGTCTGGGGATATAGAAACAAACCCTAGTCCTGTTATTAATTCTACTAAAACGATTCAAGCTCCTTACAGTCAAGACAATGTAGCAGTGTTTGGGTTAAATGCTGGTACACAGTGTGCAGCTATGTCACTTGCTTCCCTCATATATAACAAGGGGAATGGTATTGTATCCTCAATAGACTTGGTTAACATCATGAACATTGGTAATAAATTGTATTCTGGCCTATCTAGTCTACCCAGGCAATCATATTTACTGTTAACAGAAGTCTAATAAATGGTAATAGTGTTTAATATTAATTATCAGCTTCAGTATAGTCCAAGCTATACTGGTACTATACATGGTACTTGTGAAGTACAAGATTTCAATTATTGTATGTCGTTTGCTAATGCTATGCAGGCTTTGCTAGGACAAAATTATAATTCCTTTCTTTTAACAATCCTTAGTATTACAGTAGGTTTTTACTGTAATGGTGATGGTAAGTTTAAGATGTTTGATTCTCATAGTAGAGATTCATATGGTATGCCCCATTCTCAAAAAACTCGTGTACTGTTTGAAGTTAACACCTTAAATGGGCAAATAAACTATTTTCAAATGTTTTATTTCAACTCAAAGGTGTACATATTAATGAGGAACAATGTGATATGACAGATATATCTAATCAACAGTTGACAGATATCCCCCCTGAAGCAAATCATGCAGATTCTGAAATTACAACCATTCATATCCCCTTGTTATGCTGTTGTGCCACATCTTTTTAAAGCATTTGTTTTTCCATCATCAAATATTGTGGGTATTGGAATTAACAGACTCTAAATAGAATCACCGACCATGCAAACAAGTTTTACAAAGAAAAACAATGGCAATAACCATCCACTGACTATCAAAAATTTCCAAATATTTCCACATCCACTTCAAGTATATGATGCAGATTTTAATATTGCCTTTAATTTGGAGAAACAAGAAATACTATGCTATCTCTTAGAAGCAAACTATTGGTTCAGAAGTTAATCACAGATAATACTAAGGATAATACTGGGTTTTTAATGTGGATTTCAAATTATTGCTTCAGCTGTATCTTTTAGCACAGTAATGTGAAAACAAAAGCAAAAAGTGTTCAGCACTATATTATAAGACTCAGTTCACACAATGGCAGACAATGGCACACAATGGCACACTTGATATATTTGAAAAAATGAGTGACAGATTTTCTTATTCAGTCATTAGTGGATATTGTAAAAGAGCAATTCCATAGTAAAGATGTAGAATATTGTATTAAATTTATATGTTGTTCAACTAATTTGTCAAATGCTGGAAGACAAAAAGTAGAGGCTAAACATAAGTCTCGTAGTCAGAAAGAACTACATGCAAAAAGGAGAAAAGAAAGCTATGCACTAATGGAACCTGCATGAAAAAAAAAGTTGTGCTTGATAAAGCAATATGGTACAAGTCACTTGATCCTGCAGAAAAAGAAAAGCTTTTATCTCGCAGAGCTGAATGGTATAAATCACTGGATCCCAAAGAAAAAGAAAAGCTTTCGTCCAAATCAGCAGATCAGTATAAATCACTTGGTTCTGCAGAAAAACAAAATCTTTTGTCTAGCAGAGCAATTTGGTATGAATCACTGGATACTGCACAAAAACAAAAGAGAGCTCGAGCAGAATGGTTTAACTCCCTCAATTCTGCACAAAAACAGGAAAGAGCAGAATGGTATAAGTCATTGAATCCTGAAGAAAAAGGAAAACTTTTGTCTGGCAAAGCAGAATGGTATATAACACTGGATCCTGCAGACAAAGATAGGGTTATATCACAAGTCCAAGCTAATATGGAAGCCTATAGAAACTCAGTTCAACATGATGTAGATTATAAGATCACAGCTTTTCAAAGTAAGATGAGGGAAGGTCCATATTATATTTGCTCTGTTTGTAACAGAGTACTATACAGAAAAACTGTTATCCAGTTAAAATAACAAATGTACAACACTCAACAAGAACTATTTACTGAGTTGTATATCCATGACTCCTTTCCGTCTTGGGATGGCCTATCACCTATCGCCTGATGACAAACTTTTTTGAGATAGGTGTATCCCTTAGCCAGACTTTGAGCTCACTATTTCAGTATACTAGTCTTACACCCGTAGTATAACTACGCTTGATCCCAAGGATCTAGTCCCACCCAGGTATCCCAGTTACCCTGCTCACAGGGTCTAGTTGAGTAAAGCAATGATCCTTCCAGGCGAAAAAGAAATTAAATTTATCTTTGTTAGAATGGTGATAGGAATGTTTATATGTGTAATAATTTTCCACTCCACGCTTAGGTTGAGGAAGGGGAAATGTTTAGAACTATAACCTCTCTAAACATTCTTCATAGGATTGGTTTAATCAGATGTTCCAAAAAAAATTTATCCTTGAACTGAATTATCACCCCTTAAATGACCTGTTATTTTGAACAGTCAACCGCCAAATGGCTTGCAAATTTAACCGTCTACCGTCTACCGTCTACCGTCTACCGTCTACCGTCTACCGTCTACCGTCAAAACGAACTTTTTTAAACTGACGTGGATAACTCGAACCCCCTCCGTGGTAAATTATGTGCATATGAAGTGTTTAATTTGTTTTTCATTTAGAGCGATAAGTCATTCAAAATCTAGTTGTACGTGCAGAATTAAAATCAGACGAAGCACTGTAACAATTCGACGTATGTTAAAAACTTGGCTTCTACCGAGTTTCACATATAAGCTACTGAGATCCTTAATTGTTTCATAAAATATTCCTTTTGTCTCAAGAGATGAAAAAATGCAAACTAAATATAGCTGAAATTATTTTTCCACATTTCTTTCTAAAGAAAAATTTATTAATAAAATTAATGATAATAATAACAATGATAATAAAATGTTAAGAACTGAAAAGAAATGAGCTTACGGTCCATTTCTTGCTTGTCATTAAAACTCTTTTCGGGTCCAAAGTGGGAACCTGGAAACAAGATCATAATTTAACAAAACGAAACTGTATGTCGCTAAATAAAAGAACGAGCTCACCGAGTTCTCCTTCATTGTTTTCCTCTTCTCCACGTCCTTGTATGGAATCATTCTGTACACCTGAAAACAGAGTGAAAATTTAGCAACCTCTACACTCTGATTCAAGCCGACAGATAGCGTTGCAAAGTGGTCACAACATTTTATGAGAATGAATGGACGATGGTGATATCAAATGCTGTGTAATCTAAGAAGCAGAAAAAACTCAAACGATTAGTGGGTTAAAATGCCTATTGACAAAGTAAACGTATTTCATAATTTACGATCCGGAAAAAATCTTTTGTCCTATGTCCTATTGATCGATCAAAAACACTTCCTGCCCGGAAACTGTCACGGCTCAACAGATAAATAATGGTTTCTCGGAGACTAACCTTAAGACATATGGCTGTGAATGCGAAGGTAGAAAACTTTATTTAAACTCCTTTTGAAGTTGGGTGAAATTTTAAGCTATATCTAAAGTTACTTTGATAAATATCAATTGGCATTCACCATACGGAAAGTACTGAGGCTAGAGGCTATTTTAGAAATTATTGTGAGACAAAACTGCTTGTGAAAAAAAAATTCTTTAGCTTCTCAAAGCAAAAAGCTAACAAAATACAAAAAGAGTTTGCAAGTGAGGTGTCAATACGCGAAAAAAGAATATCAGCTGTTGATATTCTCTTGTACGCGATTGATTGTTCCATTTTATCAAGAGGAAAAGGTTTAACTTTTAAAGACTGTTAACGAACATAAATGATACGTTATTTAAAATCTGCAGAAAATAAAGTAAGAAAAAAGATAGTAGTTTTATCTGCAAAGGAAACTGCACATAGGCGCGAATTAGGCATGAATAAATGACCTTACCCATTTCTTGTTCAATGTTTCCAAATTCTTCGAAATCTTCTTCGAATTCAATGTGGGCACCTGAAAAAAAGTGATTTAGTATTTTATATTTCTATTGTGCGCTGAGCCGACCGATAACATTGTAAATTGGTCACTATTTGAATTAAGAATGAATGAAAACTAATGATAGTATTGAAGTATTTACTTCTTGGGCTTAAGGTGTCACAAGTATCGATATTAAACGACGTTTGACACGAGAAGCAGAACACAAAATTTCAGGTGTAGCGTTAATTACTTGTGTTTATATAAAGGTTCTGCACGCTTTGTTCTCTGGTTTATTTATCCGAACAATGCTATACATAACAATTTGTAGCGTTTGACGCAAGCTGAAGTCATCCCAAATCTGCTCTGGTGTTTGAAATAAGTCATGGAGATGTCTAATGCAAATGATGTTTACATCACCAATAATGTAATCAAACTTAGCAAAGATTAGTAAATTAAAGTTAGAATGTTGTGTTTGGTTTGTTGGTTAGTGAGTTATCAATAAGTCTGTGTTTTAAGGATGCAGAGAGTTTTTCGCATCTGCTCGGAGTGACATGTTCTAAATTAGTTAGCCAACCCTTCAAATTCATTCGCCTACAAGAATTTGAGCTCTGTCAAACAGCGTTTTAGTCGGGCAATAGATTGAATGTAATTTGCCTAACCAAAGGAAAAAATGTAGGAAGGTGAGGTATGTTTCCTGAGAAACGGCGGTGCTGCGCCAAAGGAAAGGTTTTATCAACTGAGTTGAATGCATGGAAAATTTTGAGCTCGGCCATGAAATGGAGAAAGATGTCATTCTTCTTGTAAAGCGCGTGGGACAAAGGTCTTTTATTTCCAGGTCCGTTAGGGTTTTTTTTCTTCAAATCTATCCAAAGTGGAAATTAACTCTGTTTTGCTTGTTTTTGGTTCCACCGTCATCTCCAGGATTTGATTGTAAAGTAGAGTTCCGAGGGTGTGCGGTCACGAAAGCGGAAGTCTCAAGCAATCGTGTAATATTTCTGTCTTGGTTCCACTTGCATAATTAATTCATTGAGTTATCTGAGGGGAATAAGGTGTCCTAACTATTCCTAAGAAATTTCTTCTCTGTTTTTATTTCTACCTGTAAGCTTTCCAGCGAAGTTTTCAAGTCTGTTATATATTTATGAGTGCCGCAGGGTCACAGCGGAATCAACACTGTTTTCTCTGTCCTTCCTGCTTGACCGTTCTGTGCAACTGTGCTATTATCTTGTCGGAGCAATTTTCACTTGCTACATCAAACTGAACTTGCACAAACATTGATCACATCAGTAGTCCACAAAAGATTAGTTAACCACACCTTCAAAACCGCAACGTATCAAAATACAGCTACGACATTAACTACACCCATGCTAATTATACAAAATACATCAAACTACACCGACAGCGAACTTATTTCGATCACATCAGACTGCTCAAAGCCATACTCAGCTTCCGCAAAACAACTTTATAAACTACAATAATTACACTGAACCATGACAGCAACTACATCCACGTATCAGGCCATGAAATCTGCACGACACACAACAGCCACACCGAAGTATGCAAATTACACTCGACCCACCAACTACGTTCACTTTTACTAAGCACGTATATCACATAACCAACAACATTTGTCTACATCAAAATATCTTTAAATTTGTAGAGGATATGACGTTAAAGTGATGTTTTTTCCCCTCTTTATCTGCGACGGCTTTCATGAACCCAAGATCTGCCATCTATACGGATTTAAATATGAATTTGCCGATAAGTGAAAATATAAAAACATGAAAGGGAAAAGTATAATCTATCTAGAGAGTGGAATTACATTTTTGTTGCATGTTTGTTTTCGGGCCGTGCTTTATTTGTTAAAATATAAAATGCATCTGAAAAAGATCTGCAAGATCATAAAGGAGTTTGATTTCAGAGGCTGGTGCGACTTTCTGTTACCATTGGGGCGTGCAAGCCAAACATACCGCTTAAATAGCTAATGAAAGCAATCAAATGGCGAAACATGTTAATCATCTCGAGTGTAGATTGTATTCACTAACCTGAAGAAAGATGCGAAACGCTTTGGTTCAAGCAACTAATGGAATATGCGCTGATCAATTAAAAAACAAAGTTCAAGAGCCTCTTTTACCCATGAGTCGTTTATATGTTGAGGTCCTTTGAGAATACATATAACGGGTCTAGAAATATCTCTTTCTCTAGATACGCATTTTGAGTGGGAATTTGGGTTCATGCAAGAATTACTCTTAATTCAAACTTTTTCAAGAAATAGACCACGTCAGCTCAATCGTTCCCTTGATTCCCCCCAATTTACCACAAACTTTACTTTCACTACATCAAACTAAACAATTTGCACGAACATTGATCACAATAGTAGTCTATAATCGAATTTTTTTTATCAGTGTTGATAGCAAACAGTTTTAGTTGAGAGAGTCCTTTGTGATGTTAATGTTTGTAACATATAGTTACACGCCCATGACCTTCTTTCATGATAAGTGAAACAATAAGTCATTCATCTTTCGGCGTCCAGACGGCTCCAAATACTTTTCTGTAAATAGAACAGACTTTCCAAGAATCATCAGTTGCAGCGACGCACCACAAGAACGTCGAATCAGTCCAACTGTGATTCCGTAGGAAGCACTCACTCACCGAAGGTAAGCAAATTCGAAATGTCAAAGTCTGTACAAAAACGTCCCCATAATAAGCCCAAGTACACCAAACTAAATTGTAGCTCAGGTCAATCAATTTACACTAAACTTTACTAACCTGCTCCAACTTAACAAATTTCCAACAAGCTACACACGCTACACCCACTCCATCAAGCCAAAAACCAACATGTACAATGACCACATCCATAATCCACAAAAATAAGCTGACCACACCAACAAAACTATATACACCTTAGCCAGATTTATTCGCTCAAGTTCAAGATACTTTTTGCTGCCAAGATGGTGGAGAAGAATATGAAAAAGCCAGCAGATAAGTAATCAAACTGGTCAAGGGTGAAATGCCAGACTTAAAATGGTTCGACATGAAGTTCTCTTACCCGAGTTAGTGCGTCAACAACAAGGAACAGAGCACTCGGACATAAAACATTGGATGAGATCACACATGCCTTACATCATTTGTTTGGAGCTGGATTTATTATGATTTCAATTTTTGCGGTTGCAACTGTTTTGCACTCCGAGCTCTCTAATCCAATGGCATTATATTTGTTGTCAGACACACAAAAAACTTGACTCGAGTCTTCTGGCTAGTGAAATTTGTTTTCATATTTCATGAACAGATCCTCGCAACTGAGCTAGAATTAAAGAAGTTGTAAGTTTTAATATGATTTTTTCATATCAAATTTTCATTCGGAAAGAACTGCCTCACTCTAAATTTGATTCTTGTATTTGATAGTTATAAGCGCCAGGCACTTAAATCTCATTCATTTGGTTGGTGACATTTTGCAACTTACTTTTTCAGTGGCTTTTGAATTGTTCCGGCGATTTATCTCGTCCGATTATACCTTTTGAGGACCGCTACGAGCAAATCCGATTCGAGCACTCGTTACTGATACAAAAAACTTAACAAATTGATTAGTATTGATTGGTATTTATTCACACCATATTTTAGTAATTGCTTGTCCCATGAAGAGCGACGTAAAGATGTCTTCCTTCTCTCTGTCTTGCTTCGCCAATTCCCCTTAAATTCTTTCCAATTTTTAAACGCTGGTTGATATGAAAATATTACACACTTGCTAGCATGGATCATCTCAATAACATCTTGAATGATCCACAACAAAATAAAACAGAGCGCACAGTTCGAGAACATTTTACTTTTTGTACATCTTCATTCTACTGCGCAAGCTGAGCCCAACGATACAAGAGTGTGAGCCAGCCGTTTTTTCAGTTTGTTCTAAAAATCAGTTCTCATTCCAAATTTGCTACGAACATTAGCACAAATTAGTACCAAATCGGTAGATTTGAGTTATTTATCAGCTTTGCATCACTCGAAACCAGTCGTGGGTCAGTTAACATTGCTATGAATTTGCATTTTGATCTAACTTTGTTATGGTTTCGTTGTGAACTGCATTCTGTTTCCAAAACTACTTTTTCTTTGTACGACCACTCATCTAAAAGAGACTGCAAGATTTTCCTTCGATGGTTTCAAAATCGGTTCATGAATGGACGCAAAATGGGGACGCACACGCTGTACATCTTTCATTTAAGTTGGGTCACTGATCTAAATTTACTCCTTTCAATTTCAGAGTCCAACGCAGCGAAACTAAGATGAGAATGAAGACATATGCACTTTTGACGGTCAACATCCTGGCTGTGTGCTCCATGGGATACTGTGTATCAGGTATTTACAGAGGCTTTCTGTAAACAACACGGTGTATTTTACACCAACTTTTAGGTCAAGAGAGCATTAATCACTAAATTATGTTAAACAAACAGGAAAACAAGAAAAAGAAACATAGAGCAATTTGCTCAAATATATTCACCTTAGAGAACCACTCTATACGCACGAGAATAACGCTGCTGCTGACAATATCCTCCAGAGTTCAACAGCAACATTACCTTTAACACTTTCAGCACAGGATGTTAATACTTCAATAACATCATTGTGGTTTATTTATTCTTATTTCAAATTAAAGTCAATTTACAATTTTATCAGTTGCCTCGGGCTAGACAGGGCGGAGATTGTTCCTTTTTTTTTTAACAAAAATTGTAATTTGTTCTAGGTGCCCACGTTGAATTCAAAGATGATATTGAAGAAATGGAAAACACTAAACAGGAGATAGGTAAGCTCATTTGTTTATGCCTAACCTTTGTGTCCTAACCTTTCATTTGGCTGAATTCTTATGCTGTCTTTAGGTTATTTTTTTCCGTGTAGATTATAAATAGCGTTGATTTTGTTGGGTAGTGATCTCGAATAATTACAATGTTTTGACCCTTTAATATCACCGAATGGAATGGAACAATTAATCCAAGGCGTACTGAAACCTCATTTGCAAAGTTACTCTTAAAATTATCTTTGATTTGAACATACAGTTTCGTTTTGCTCAGTTCTGATTCTGTTTTATGATTTCAACTGTGAAACCTAAAAGGGATTTAGAGTTGAATATAAAACATTGAGTAAGGGCTGGACCGCGATAAGCTCACAGCTTTTTCTTTCCAGTTAACATAATATTATATTATCAATATTTTTAATATTACATAATTTTCCTCTGAAAGGAAATGTGGAGATGTAAATCTCTTCAGCCCTAATTAACCAATACTCCCAGGAAGACTAAATGTCCTGTAGCTACGGGAAGTGTGGGTGTGGTTACCTACTACACGCAAGGTGCTGACAAGACCGTAGCAGTCATGTTCAGCGTACCATTCGACTACAACTTGTACAGCAACTGGTGGGATGTTAAGATTTATAACGGGATGAAAAGAGCCACTTATGACATGTACGAAGACATGTATTACAATCATCCTTATCAAGGGGATAATGGCTGGCATACCAAATACGCAAATGGGTTCCAGGTAAAAGGAACAATGACAAGCGCTGGAGAGTGTGTAATGGAATTACGTATCACTAACTGAACACTTGCGTACTTTCTTTTAGATACACTGACATGGTGTAATAACTGCGTGAAAGTCTGATAGTTTTTTTCGTTGTGGGCATAACAGTATTTTGTTAAACTTTTACATAGCTATTAGATTTCTTTGATAACATTTTGATATAAAATATATATTTTCATTGTTGGAAGAGTGCGTTTCGGGATTTAATTTTAAATTAGCCGAGCGCGTAACCACAAAGCTCGATTGAACGAATTTGACCTTGAACTGTGGGATACAAACTCTTGAATATGAAAGCGATCTTCTAGTTTCCTATTTTTCTTAATCAGTAATGTTAAATTGTTCATCAGATACCTAACAGACACGTTTTCTTGTCGTGAGTGAATTTCTAGCATTTTTGTGTCACGATGAAGATTACGAGAGAATTATATCCATTCCTGATTAGTCAGCATTCATTGGGTTGTGAAATCTCATCGGTTAATACTATAACAGTTGATAATTGAATTTGATGGGCAGTTGAACCGTCCGCTTACAAGATCTCTTTGATCTTTTGGTCTTGTAACAACCAATCAACTTAATACGTAAATTCTGCTAGTAACCAATCAGATTCGACCATTCCGTTATTGACACGATTATTAAGATTCGCTTTAGGAGTGTTATGGTTTGAGTAAACATTTATAAGATGTAAATGTTTGCGTGATAGTCTGTTATAAGACTCATTTATAAGCTTTGGGATAGGACAGGAGCCCAATGGGCTCCTGTGTAGAATTATTAATTTATAAGCTTTTTGTAGGATGCTCACTCTCAGCGCGTGTGCTGAGTGGTACTTTTTATATTGTTTATAACCAGCAAGCCAATATAAACATTTTATATCCTCTTGTGACCATGTTATATAAAAGGTTTAAGCATTTTTTCATTAAAACTCATTGTATTGTTATAAGTTGTTCCTTTTCTTACAAAATGTCTACATTTTTTAACTTATATTTTTCGTTGCAAAATATCCCCATTCCTCTCCCGGCTCCCAAGCGTAGGCAGAAATGTTATTTAGGTTCCACAGATGCTTTCCTCTCTGTTCGACCGCTCTTCAATCGGTAGCCAGGTATAATATCTGGAACAATGAGAAACCGACCAAACTAGTACATATCTCTAACAGTTGCCTTATTTACAGCCTGCAAGAGGACAATTAATTTTAATGCATTGCAGTAAAACATGTTTTTGAGCCCGTGCGGGCTTTTCAGTAGGCCAAATCTTTTTACAGGGTCTAACAAAGTGCTTCATTGCTTCAGAATGTAGTTACAAACTGACGATGTTCTGACAAACAACTAACATAGAAAGTCAATAAAGGTGGTAAGTTTCTAAAGAAACTAGAGAATCTGTGGTTTTGCGTTGGGGGCGAGGGTGGGGTGGGGAGTATGACAAGACATTTTGGTTTTATCATCGGAGATGATATTGTAATTTGACCGCCGTGAAGAGTTGCTCATTACTCATGCTTGAACCAATGAATCTTTAGAAATACTCAAAGTATTCACGAGATACCACTCTTTTTATCACCAGCGCAGGACAAGAATATCATATGAGTGTCCCTATAGGAATCCAACCCCAGACTTTCGAAGTTTGCTCTTCCTATAAGGGTTGCTTTACCCCTACTGAGCCACAGAGACCCCAACACAGATCAAACACAATATTTACCATCCTTGCAATGCAGTTTATCACAAAGATAATAAATATTGAGGTTGATCTTGAAATAATGAAGTTGTTTTTCTTGTCACGAGAGTGAGACATGGCTTAACTTACCATCGAGGGGTAGCTAAAATGTTGAGCATCAGATGACATGTAATATTAAATAACTTTGATTTCACCCCAAAGCTTGAATGTGAAAGATTTTATGATATTACATGAAGAGAAAAAACAATAATGATAAGAATAGCTAGCTGAAGTAACCTGAGGGTTAAAAATTCTAGGCAGCCAAATCAAAGAAAATATATCTTTTACATAGTTAGGTCAAAAACGTAAAACAAGAAAGAAGCAAAGCTAAGCTAACTGCATGCACCATTAGAAAAGCATAATCACATGGCAGTGTATTAGTGTCCGATTGCAGAAAAATTACTTAATACAGTCTACCGAATCTGTAAAGGTCCATAATTGTTGCTGGTAGTCTAAGAGACTTGCAAAACTTGTACGAGTCTCAAGATGCTTAAACATTTGTGTCTTGTGGGTAAGGGAAGTACCCTGGCCCAACTCAACTAAATTCCCAATTTAATTTATAACAAAGCTAGTAAATTTGTCTAATCAAATTCAATTGCGCGAGCGTGCTTCATATTCCTATTGTGCACGCTCATGACGTCAGCAAACAAATCCCTCAAGAAAAAATTTTCCTTCGGGTTGAAAATGCTATAAAACAATTGGTTCATATGTCAGCTGTGCGTTCATCGAGATATGAAGCACTTGGGAAGTTTGGAGAGCGCTCAAGAAGCTAGAGTTACTCTCGGCTACGCCTCGAGCAACTCTTACGCATCTTTCGTGCTCTCCAAATTTCCCGCGTGCTTCATATCTCGATGAACGCACACTGACATATGAACCAATTGTTAATTATTTCGTTACGATTTATTGGCTGAAAATAAGACATTTCTAAACATTCCCTACGCACTACGCTCTGGCAAGGAGAAAGCACGAAGGACTAAGGAAGAAGGAGAGCGTCCCAGCATTCAGTTATCTTGTCAGGTGATTGATAATTAAAGATTTCGGTTCTTCTATCTCAAATGTCTTGTGCTGAAGATGGGTTTGGTTGGTCTGCATGGAATTAGATCCAAATCTTTTTCGCGCACTTTCATCCTGTGTATTAGCAACTTGTTTGCAAAGCTTTCCGGAGGTCATTTGATTGAGCGCTTTTTGAAAATCTGCCTTAAAAAAAGTAAATAAAAGTGGATTGAATAGAGCAGAGCTGACCTTTAGAAATAAAAACAAAGCGTTCATCCAATGAGGGATACTCATCTCTACTGAATTATCCAAGTCTATCAGGAGCGTCAGAAAAAAATAAGGAAACCAAGCGAAAACAAAACACAACAACATAGCAAGGTACACTATCAATGATCTTTTGGTGTTCACTCTTTTCTTTCGTTGCGTCGAGTTTGTTGTATTTTCTCTTACAGTAATGGTCAGCCTCATTCTTGATTTTTTACTCTGTTTCATGATGAAATAAATGCGAATGAAAGCCAAAACTGTGATGAAGAATGGCACAAACACAAACAGTGAAAGAACTGTTGTGTTGTAGACGAGGTAAGCTTTAGTAACGTCTTGCGAAGAGATGATAAACAACTGAGAAAGAGACACAGACATGGCTAATATCCAGATGGAAATTAACACACAAGAAATTCGAGGCTTGGTGACAATAGACGTGTACCTAAAAGGCGAAGATATCTTCAAATATCGTTCGATGACTGCGGACGAAAGATGCAGTATCGTCGAGATGGCTAAACCCCGCTGACAGATATCCATAGCGATACAAAGCGACTGATTGACCGTTACAATGTTACACGATAGAACGAGTGGAACAACCACTGCACCTGAGAGCAAATCACTTGCTGCTAAGCTGAAAAGAAAGAAGTTTGTTCTGGTGCGGAGATACTTCATATTCCAAGCCAACACAAAGACAAGACCATTGGCAATGATGATTAGAAAGGCAACGAAACCCAGGAAGAAGAATATCACTTTCAAATTTGTGTCGAGGGTAAAATCTTGGAATCCATCCTTGGATGAAAAGTTGTGAAATGAAGAATTCCTCGTTGTCACAGGCATGTTCAGATTTTGAAGAAATTTAGTTGATTCTCTGAGTTTCTTTCACTTGATCCCTGCGAATATAGACAAAGAAAGATTAAAGAATTCTTAATAGATGCTCTTGCTATGAAAAATGTTCACTCGATAAAGATTTTTTGTATTTTTTTGGTCTGATGTTTTTTTTTTTGTTTCAAATCAAGCCTAATTTTACTAATTTGATCGCACTTTCTCGTTTGTCCTTCGGTACAATATTTTTTATGCCCAGTAGAGTCGGAATTGAGAGAGCTGGCGGACCAAGCGGAAGACAATGATGTAATTTGTATCGATTTTCTATTTTTTCCAACTGTTGAAAGAATGAACCCAGCTTCTGTTTCGATGCAGAGTAGCAATGAACTCGATTTGAATACACGAAATGAAATAAATTCATATCATTGTTTACACGCAAAAGTAACTTCATTTTGAGTTTGATCTATATAAAGTACATCACGATTTTACCATGATTTGAGAGAAATGTAATGTCCGTTCACCAAATGCTTAGAAATCATAATCATGAGTCAAATTGATGGAACAGATATCGTATTTGTACGGAAAGTAACTATCATGTCAAGCGTTATTGCTCGCAGCGACGATCGCACAGCACGACACGTTATGTTGATTTTAGGTTATACCGATGTGTAATGATTAGTGAAACTTTTGGCAAAAAGTATGCTCACAGCGTTCAAAATCAGATGTCACAACCTCTGCGCGCATTCTCTGATTTACAGTTATATTTGCTCCACAGCCCTTGCCCGAAAACAACAACAAATGCCAATTCTATTTGCCTCAATGTAAGCACCAATGTCTCAGCACAACTCAAAGTTGTCTTACTTACAGAATCTTTGTACAACATATTTACTCACAGAATGAGAGCCAATTTCTTACCTTTATGAAAAACTTTTAAAACAATGCTTCATTTTTGCTCGCTCTCTGTCAAATTACGACCATCAGTAGGCGCTGTTGTGTCTCGTTTGATGCTGTAATTCATTGAATGGAAATCTGTTTGTTTTTACCACCAACAAAAGATTAAAATCATGAAAGGAAGTAATCTCCTTGGGAATACGTTTTTGGGAGTTTGATTGATGCACAATGAAAACAACAAAAATTTGTATTAGAAGCCTCCGTTTAAAAACAATTTCTCAGTCCGCCGACAATTTGCCAAAGACATGAAATATCGCAGTCATGAAGTGAAGAGTTTGCGTGAAAATATCCCAACTATATACAGAACGAGAATTTAACCTTGTTAACACCTAGCTTTTGAAACACCGATCAACTTCCAACAACCGAAATATGATTTTGCTCCTCCGTCAAGGCGGCAATATAGTAAATTTAAAATTATTTTAAAAGGATTACCAACACTAGAAGAAGATTGCTCTTGGGAATACTTACCGAAGATAGTTGAATGTAATTTATCTCGACAAAAATTGTATCTTGAATCAGTGTGTCAAAAGATAAGCCGTTTCTCTTTTATCAAAATGCTATCAAGTCAATTCTTAAAATCCTTACATAGCACCCAAGTTCTCAATCATTTTCAAGGTGCGACGAATCTTTCTTAGATAACATAGTATAACTGCAAAATAGCTGATGGAATAACAGTAAACTCGTCCTCCGAATTTCCCTCTTGGCAAGCAATGCAAAAAAACTGCTTAAAACAACGATTACAAACGAAATGAAGACAGTCTCGGTAAAAATGTCAAAAACATAGGAACGTCTGTAATTTTTGTTTTAAATTTAGAATTTCAGTTTCTTACCTGAAGAAGCGCTTGGCTAAAAGAAAGTGTTTTTAATACCATCTGATAAAGAATGTCTCTATTTACATTTAATTTGTTTTGTTTTGTTTTTTTTGCTGACATAAAGTTCCTGTGGTTAAAATTGTGGTTGTTGTTTTGATTTTTTAGCCTTCGTTTTTCAGATGTGTCTATTGAAGGAAGGGTTATATATTTCATAAGGAGAATGAAGTTAAAAAAAAAATTAAAATGTTCATACAATGAAATTAGTTAGAGGCTAACTTTAAATCAAGTTATGAAATTTTGCAGCCCGAAAATATTTACGGAGTACAATTAACTTCATTTGAGACACCTGCCGACATTTTGAATGAATCAGTTGTAAAAGACATAATGTGATGTATTTGATAAAACACTCGCGTACGGTGTTCTTCTTTCTCGTAAAAGGCGACATGCCGAGTGTGTTTTATCTGTTTTATTTGAAAAATAAAGGACATTTATCCTTATCGTTACGTAGCATTTTTATGGTATAATTTCTTACGGCAAAGATTGCTTGTTTTTGTAATGCATTTTCGTTTCTGTTGCCGTGGTAATGTTACGAAAGACAGACAGACTCGCGATATCGTGATGACTTTACACCTTGATAACCAATTAAAATGAAGGGAAATAAAATGAGAAAGTCCCATTACGAAGCCAGGTAATGACAAGTAGCTCTACCTGCATATTAACTTTGAAGATCCCGAACACTAATTATGCCACTATGATTAAACACGAT
Organism: Pocillopora verrucosa; assembly: GCF_036669915.1. Classification (NCBI taxonomy): domain Eukaryota; kingdom Metazoa; phylum Cnidaria; class Anthozoa; order Scleractinia; family Pocilloporidae; genus Pocillopora; species Pocillopora verrucosa. The sequence goes on from NC_089322.1 coordinate 20,914,849, forward strand.
CTGACATTGTGTTCAGACAACAATGTAACAAAATATTGCAAAACGTCACAACAAAAAATAATGTTTCAAGGGAATAAACTTCGTCAAAGATTATAATCGGCCTGCTTCCTTTTTCTGGACTAATTTTGACTTCATGGTTTAACAAGAGCATTATTTTCTTTTTAGGTAGATTTAATTCAGAGGCAAGCGAAATTAGAGCGCGACTTTACTTATGAAAAACGTAAACTTGAATAATTCATATAAGTACAGTATTTGATAGAAGACACCCGCTTCTATTCCATCTTTTGTTTTCAGTTTAAGTCAGCACTTTACGTTGACCAGAAATGTCCATGGATCAACTTTGTCGAGAAACAAAGAGAAAGAAACAGCTAACTCGAAAAAAGCGATGTTATTATCAGACAGTATCTTGTGTTTGAGGTCCAAGACTGAAAAACGACTTAAGAGACAAGCTTGAAAGTGTTAACCTATTGTTGGCAAGATGACTCCATGTTTTGCCAGAAATATTTTTTTTGTGCGACTTATGTCAAGTTTGAGGACATTAGACCCGAGAAAGAATTCATAGAAGTCACATTAAATTTCTTGAAGAAATCAGCGTTAAATAAAAAATAAACTCAAAAAAATAAATATAATAAACTATCGTGTTTCTTAAAATGTTTTTCAGTAGTCACTCGACGAATATTATTTTAGCTCTACATATGAAAATTATCGAATAACGAACTTCATAAGAAAAAAATGCTGATTATGTATTTCAATACTCACGTTCAACTTGAGTCTGTTGTTTGAAAGGAGACTTTTAAACCAGCAAAACTAAATAAACTCGCCAGCCTAACTAATACCTTCTGTCATTGTGGGAAGCAAGTCTGGTATATCTGACGTGATGAATGTATTGAGATAAATTAACACGTAATTCAGTGTTAGATTGGAGGATTTTAGCGATTATCGCCGCCTGAAATTATAATTGGTGGTATGGAGCGGCGTGTAACTAAGAACTGACATGTAATTATTTTTTTATGAATTTTGAGCCTAGAGACCTACGTGTGAAAAGCAGCTCTCCATTTCAAAGGTTTCCGAAATCAGCTGCCGCGACGGAGTGAGATCTGCGTCCGTGAGTTTCGTTTATAACAACTTAACCGCAAGATGTCGGCCAACTTATTTTTTATTAAGTTTAAGATAATTTGCTTCAGGTTAATTTGGGTGTATGTACTGATGCAATAAACAAAGACATAGGCTTACAGTTTGAAATCAGATCGCCAAACATAGCGAGCTTCAGATTTTTGCTGTGATACCGACACTGGTTTAAGCTCAGAATTGTTCAAGACGATGTGGTATTCAGATTATGAAAATTGAATTTCTTATGGCTTAGATTTAATCTTACGCAGGAATATCCTATATTTATTCTTGCGTATTTTGTCTCCTTTAAATACTCGTATAAAACTCTTAGATTTAACTATCTTTCAAGCTTCAAGAATTAACAAATTTGAAAGTCGGTGATAAACTGATTAAAGAAATTAGATAATTGTGATGTTACTTTGTAATCAATGGCTTAAAATGATGGATCTAGAATTAAATAGTTTTGAGATGGATGCCAAAGCAGCAGATTAACAAGAGTTACCACTGAACTTGAGCGGATGGACAAATTTGGTTAGAACCACGCAAAAATCTTACACCAAGCCACAAGATAGAAAATAATAATTATGTGTTAAATGGTGCAACTATTACAAAGATTGACTACAAATCGAATTATTTATGGCATTATGTTACAAAGACCGTGAATTGAATGAATAATCTAACTGAGTAGGTTGTACTAGCCGGACAGTGGTACTTAGTCAAAATCATTCACCAAAACTCGCGTGGGGGTGGGAGAGGGGGGATTTGGGGTACTTCCTAGTAATAGGCTTATGGGGCTGTGACGCTAGATGGTGTCGCATTTTCATGACTGTATTCACTATAATGAGCGTGCATTTTTTGCAGAATTACTAGAGAGGGTTCGCTCTTTGGGTAGGGATATAAAAACGACAAAAAAAAAATGTCACCGTATTTCGAGCTGTGGTTTTGATGTCTAACAATCCGCTTGCATTATATTCTGTCCTTGACAAAGTTGCGATCGCGAAAATTGAATTTACCCAAAGTTGATCAAGACGAGGTCCATAATTTGCCTAAGAATAGACTATAAAACACAAATTGACCTAAGCAGCCCCCCCCCCCCCTTGCCTCCCGGACTCGCTTCCTATTTTACCGAAACCATTCACCAATTCCCTTTCTTTGTCAGTCATTCCCACTTTATATTATTAGCTATGTATAATTCTTTGGCTCTGCATCCGTATCTTGTTGGTTATCCTAATAAGTGAGATGGTATAAAATTGTAGAGCAATTGAATAGAAAGAACAAGTACGTTTTTTGGCACAAGCGTTGAGAGCACTCTTCCCCCACCGCTGTAGCTTGGGTTCGATTTTCTTTTTAGTTTTTTCTTTTTAGCTCCCCACTTAACAAAGATCAAATGGCTTTAATTGTTTTTAGATATCTGCAGAAAGGAATTTTGGCGTCGCGATTTCGAAAATTGCTCTGCAAAGAAAATGAAAACATCGAGAAAGCTGGTATATCTGACCAAAGTTTAAGAAGCAATTTTTATGCTTGTTTTCAATTTAATTTGTCCAAATTTGCATTTGCACACCATCATCCACTATTTATGTGATCCTAACGTTTTTGATTTTTTTGCATTAAAGGAAGCCAAACACACGCCTTAAATGAATAATTTAGAGAGAAAATCAGTTTTTCAACCAAAAAAAGTCAGCACGCATGATTTTTAGGCGCTTCCAAAATAATTTTTTATTTGCGAAGAACACAAACGCGTCCAAAATAAAGACGGGAGACACTGTTCTCTTTATATGTTGTATTTTTAGGGACTCTCCGTGCTTTGTAAAACTTGACAACACCTCTCGAATTGGAAGCAGGCCTTTTTTTAGTCGTTTTTCGATCGTTGAGGAAAAAAGCTGAAAACAAGAATGGCTTTAGTAACCTATCTAAGGAAATATTTCGTCAAATCTTTTTTTTAATTATTTAGATATTGATAGTTATCAAGAGAGGCAGCTGTTATGAAATTCATGGGACAGATGCGTTTTTTAAGTTATCGCCTGACGTGTGCACTTAAGTAAAGGTAAATATTGACACACTCTCACATCTACTTATTTTTCAACTATTGAGTGGCAACAGACCGAAGACGCTGGAAAACATATTTAGACCCTTTCTGAGTAAGTCAATTATTGTTAACATCGTTTAGCCTCCCCAACATCTGTCTTGTAGTCGTTTGGCAGAGACAGAATTTTAAAGTTAATCACAAAAAATGGAACGACTTTTATTTTTTTTTCTTTCCTTTCCAATGTTTGAGTAGAAAGAAAACAAACCGACGAACACAGTCATTATTTCCGAAATCTGATTTTGTATTTTTTTTGAACCACTAACGCTTCAATCTTGCTTTTAGTAATTAGCTGCCATTTTTCCTTATTAAGTTCACTGCCTATCAATGCCGATATTTACTTGAGAAAATCTCATCTCTTGTTACTGCCCAGGTTCTCCATTCATAGTCTCTCAGATAGGGTGGCCAAGACTTATGTCAACGATAAACGTTAAAGGCGACAGTTTACCATATCCTTTAGTTGCACATGCTTCAGGTTTTTGCAGCAAAAATGATAACAAAGCTTACAGACTGTGCTTTAAATGGAAACAATTTGCAAACTCATTTAAATTAACTTTTTAGTTCCTATCCATCAAAGTTCAGCGCCAGTCCCAGTTTTTATACTCTAACCGTATCCATGCCCAAATTTTAACAAATAGTAATTTTCTAAGGACTTGGAAGATTTGACCAATATTTCTAATGGTACTGATATGCATATGTTGAAAATACATAACTTATTTCACTCGTCTGAATAAAGGAGTTTGTTTTTGAAATTTGGAACTTCCTTTGAATGTTTGATTTTTCTCGCTTTCATTTGAAAGTTTAGAAGTAATATGGTACGGTATCTGATAAATAATTTATGGTGTTATTGATTGGTTTTTTCAGAATAAATTTGAATTTGAATCTGAAATGGAATTATGTATATAGGTGAGTGTTTCATAAATAATCAAATTTTATTATGTTTCTGATTAGGAATTTGCTGGTAAATTCTATGTCTCTTTCATTTCGGAAAATAGTGATGCTTGCACCTCTTAACACAGCTTAAGGATAAAAAATTGGTAATTCTATGTAAAGAGGTCCTCTTTTATTCCAAACATGTTGCCGTACAAATATTTACCGACTTATGTCATAAATAAGGCACCATGCCAGTTGTTACTCAAAATGGAAACAATATCAAAAAAATTTTCAATAACCACATACTGGAGTATTCGAGCCTTTTCTAACCACACGCATCGGTCCTTCAATTACTTTATTTGATGAATTTTTTCCGAGGTGAACGAGGTTTGCTTAGGGTGTGAAATTGAAAAGGTAGATGGCAGATGTCAAATGGTTGTGTTCATGAAAAATATACTTGCCGATAATTGTTATTTTCGGGGGAGAAGATGGGATGATGAGCACGCTATCAAAGCTATGGTGTTTTTCATTCTAACAGTGCTTCGTCTACTGTCGTATTTTCGTAATTTTTGCAAAGCAAGAGGTTAAAAAGAGATGGTGAGATAGTCTGAGTATCAATAAAAACTGGTAAATCTCGAGGGGAATCTGATCGGATGGTATGTTAGGAGAGGTTTAATCAAATATCGGACGGACCAATTTTGATGCGGAATATGGACTTTCATTTTTGATATTCGAAGGCTTGCTCTTGACCTCTACGTGACAGCTTTGTTGACTTGGAATTTCCAAACTTTTTTAGGGAAAAATCAATTTGGGAGTTAATTTAAATGTCTCAAGTCGTGAGTGATTATATAACTAATACCTCATTCGCCGGCAAACTTTGAGGGATTCAATTACGATGTTTTGTACGATACGGGAGATGATACGATACGGGAGAATCAGCTAAGATATGATGATTTTAGAGCCAATTATGAAGGATTGCCTTATGCTTCTGATGTGAAAATTGAATTTGAGGCAACCGAAACTATATATATAAGTGACGTAACTTTGTTTGGCAACGAAGTATGCTGCTACGCTACAAAGGTCAATCTTTACTTGAGATATATGCACACGAAGAATTCTCATTAATATACCGTGCACACCAGCAAGTTGTTTCCTGGTTGATTCAGTTTCGTGAGGTTGGTCATGACACGGCTTGTTTTGGTGTAAATAATGAGGAAGTTGAATGACATCTGTTAATGTACATGTTGCTAGGTCTCGCGATTTTGCTCTGGCATTTCTAACGCTATTTCTTCTGGTGATCTTAGTAAACGATGACCCTTTTTCGTCTGTGATGCAGCATTCTTTCGAAAGATGAATACTGGATCAAATGCTCCAATGTGCTAGCTTTTGACATAAAACAGCTAAGGTTTTCTTTTGATAATAAAATGCAATTCAATTGATAGAGCTCTATGAACTCTACTCTGTCTTACTAACTGTGAATAAAACACTTTTGCTTTAAAAAATAAACTTGATTTCTCTGTGATGTTGATGTTTCTGTCAATTAAACAAAAAAATGTGGTTTTTCTCTTTGTTTTACAAATGTATTCAGACTCTCTGTTTTACAACGAAAAAAGACATTTT